>NC_135178.1:4176343-4403843 GCF_041146795.1 Maylandia zebra | reverse complement strand
CAAGATCAAAGTAGCACGGAGGGAGGTTAGCCAACTAACGGAGTTGCAGAAAGGTGCGACAAATAAGGTGCCTAAGAAATACAGCAAGCTGTCCATACCTGAGGCCTTGGAAACTGCCAAGCAAAGACTCACAGCCTTGGCCAGCCGCTTGAGGAGGTACACCAGAGAGATAGAAGGCAGGAGAATAAACCAGCTGTTCTCCACAGAACCAGCAAAGGTGTACTCTCAGTGGCAAGGGAACAATAAGAGAACAGCACCACCAAGGCTGGAGACGGAGCAATACTGGAAGAGCATATGGGAGAAGGACGCAACCCATAACGGCAATGCTCAGTGGCTAGAGGATCTGAGGGCTGACCACAGCGACCTCCCTGAACAGGGTCCAGTAACCATCACAGTGGCAGATATCCAAGAAAGGGTCTCCAGTATGAAGAGTTGGACAGCACCAGGGCCCGACATGGTTCACGCCTACTGGCTGAAGAAGCTGACTGCACTCCACGAGCGTCTGGCAGCACAAATGAACCAGCTGCTAGTTAACGAGAGACACCCGGAATGGCTAACTGAAGGCCGGATGGTCCTGATCCCCAAGGACCCCAAGAAGGGACCGGTCCCCTCCAACTACCGACCAATAACCTGCCTCAGTACTACATGGAAGCTCCTGTCAGGCATCATATTGGCTAAGATGAACAGGCACATGGGTCAATACATGAGCGGGACACAGAAAGGAATTGGCAAGAATACCAGAGGCGCAAAACACCAGCTACTGGTAGACAGAACAATCAGCCGAGACTGCAAGACCAGACTGACCAACCTGTGCACTGCCTGGATTGATTACAAGAAGGCCTATGACTCAATGCCCCACAGCTGGATACTGGAATGCCTAGAATTGTACAAGATCAATGGGACCCTAAGAGCCTTCATCAGGAACTCAATGGGGATGTGGCGTACAACACTAGAGGCCAACTCCAAGCCCATAGCACAAGTCACCATCAAGTGCGGGATCTACCAAGGAGATGCTCTATCCCCACTGCTGTTCTGCATAGGCCTGAACCCCCTCAGTGAGATCATTAACAAGACTGGCTACGGATACCGACTACAGAACGGAGCAGTTGTCAGCCACCTCCTGTACATGGATGACATCAAGCTGTATGCCAAGAGTGAACGAGACATCGATTCACTGATCCACACTACCAGGCTATACAGCAATGACATTGGAATGTCGTTCGGACTGGAGAAGTGTAGTCGGATGGTAACAAAGAGAGGGAAGGTAGTCAGAACTGAGGGGATTGAACTACCAGAAGGCAACATTGCAGACATAGAGGACAGTTACAAGTACTTGGGGATCCCACAGGCGAATGGGAACCATGAAGAGGCCGCTAGAAAAGCTGCAACCACCAAGTACCTGCAGAGGGTCAGGCAAGTCCTGAGGAGTCAGCTGAATGGTAAGAACAAGATCCGGGCCATCAACACGTATGCCCTGCCCGTGATCAGGTACCCTGCTGGGGTAATAGGCTGGCCAAAGGAGGAGATAGAAGCCACTGACATAAAGACAAGAAAGCTCCTTACCATGCATGGAGGGTTTCACCCCAAATCCAGCACCCTGAGGCTGTACGCTAAGCGGAAGGAAGGGGGCCGGGGACTGGTGAGTGTCAGCACCACAGTCCAGGATGAGACAACGAACATCCAAGAATACATTAGGAAGATGGCCCCAACTGACCGAGTGCTCAGTGAATACCTCAGGCAGCAGAAACCCAAGAAAGAGGAGGGAGACGAGGAACCATCATGGAAGGACAGGCCCCTGCACGGTATGTACCACCGGCAGATAGAGGAGGTGGCTGATATCCAGAAATCCTACCAGTGGCTGGACAAAGCTGGACTGAAAGACAGCACAGAGGCACTAATCATGGCAGCACAAGAACAAGCTCTGAGCACAAGATCCATAGAGGCTGGGGTCTATCACACCAGGCAAGACCCCAGGTGCAGGCTGTGTAAAGATGCCCCAGAGACAATCCAGCACATAACAGCAGGGTGCAAGATGCTAGCAGGCAAGGCATACATGGAACGCCATAACCAAGTGGCCGGCATAGTGTACAGGAACATCTGTGCCGAGTATAACCTGGAAGTCCCGAGGTCAAAATGGGAGATGCCCCCAAGGGTGGTGGAGAATGACCGAGCTAAGATCCTGTGGGACTTCCAGATACAGACGGACAAAATGGTGGTGGCTAACCAACCGGACATAGTGGTGGTAGACAAACAGAAGAAGATGGCCGTAGTGATCGATGTAGGGTTGCTTGATGTCATCCATGTACAGGAGGTGGCTGACAACTGCTCCGCTCCGTAGTCGGTATCCGTAGCCAGTCTTGTTAATGATCTCACTGAGGGGGTTCAGGCCTATGCAGAACAGCAGTGGGGATAGAGCATCTCCTTGGTAGATCCCGCACTTGATGGTGACTTGTGCTATGGGCTTGGAGTTGGCCTCTAGTGTTGTACGCCACATCCCCATTGAGTTCCTGATGAAGGCTCTTAGGGTCCCATTGATCTTGTACAATTCTAGGGATTCCAGTATCCAGCTGTGGGGCATTGAGTCATAGGCCTTCTTGTAATCAATCCAGGCAGTGCACAGGTTGGTCAGTCTGGTCTTGCAGTCTCGGCTGATTGTTCTGTCTACCAGTAGCTGGTGTTTTGCGCCTCTGGTATTCTTGCCAATTCCTTTCTGTGTCCCGCTCATGTATTGACCCATGTGCCTGTTCATCTTAGCCGATATGATGCCTGACAGGAGCTTCCATGTAGTACTGAGGCAGGTTATTGGTCGGTAGTTGGAGGGGACCGGTCCCTTCTTGGGGTCCTTGGGGATCAGGACCGTCCGGCCTTCAGTTAGCCATTCCGGGTGTCTCTCGTTAACTAGCAGCTGGTTCATTTGTGCTGCCAGACGCTCGTGGAGTGCAGTCAGCTTCTTCAGCCAGTAGGCGTGAACCATGTCGGGCCCTGGTGCTGTCCAACTCTTCATACTGGAGACCCGTTCTTGGATATCTGCCACTGTGATTGTTACTGGACCCTGTTCAGGGAGGTCGCTGTGGTCAGCCCTCAGATCCTCTAGCCACTGAGCATTGCCGTTATGGGTTGCATCCTTCTCCCATATGCTCTTCCAGTATTGCTCCGTCTCCAGCCTTGGTGGTGCTGTTCTCTTATTGTTCCCTTGCCACTGAGAGTACACCTTTGCTGGTTCTGTGGAGAACAGCTGGTTTATTCTCCTGCCTTCTATCTCTCTGGTGTACCTCCTCAAGCGGCTGGCCAAGGCTGTGAGTCTTTGCTTGGCAGTTTCCAAGGCCTCAGATATGGACAGCTTGCTGTATTTCTTAGGCACCTTATTTGTCGCACCTTTCTGCAACTCCGTTAGTTGGCTAACCTCCCTCCGTGCTACTTTGATCTTGCCCTCTAGCCTCCTTCTCCATGGAGGGTACTGCCCCTTGTCGCTGTTCAACTTGTAGCCAAGCATCTCACTGATCACTGCTGCCGTATTGTAGATCAGCTTGTTAGTGTTGGTAATCGTGGTTGTAGGTATTGCCCGTAGTGCTGCATTAACATCATCTAGCAGACCTTCTGAGGGTACTTCACGTAATCTTGGTAACCGGCTACGGGGGATCCAGGTTTCAAGCTTGGCCATGATCCTATTTTTCAGGTCAGTTCCTCTCGCACTCAACGATCCTTCTCTTATCGTACTTGGGGCTATGTATCCAATCTCGGGTGGGGGTGATGATATCGCCCCCCTGACCTGGCGTCCTGACTCCTCCTTGCCGTAGCATTTGTGTTGTACCTCGTCAATCTCTAGCTGTGAGAGCAGTCCCTTCTTTCGAATGTTGGAACACTGAGCTACTAGTTGTTTCGCCGTCATTGTGGATGTTGGGTATCGAAGAATCCATAGGTCCGTCATCCTATTCATGTAGCCCCTTCCGCCAGGGTTACTTGCATAGTAGCATTCCAACAACAGTGTTACTCTCTAAAAACTGATAGACCTAACTATACATGCTGAACGACAGAGCAAACTCTGCCACTTAAAACCCAAGAGAACAAACACTATTCTATTCTTTTAACTGCAATACACAAAAAAACCCTCTTTACTAATGAATCATGTATCCCATTTGGGCTGATGACTTGCAGATGTTCCACTTCCCAAACCTGACAAGTGTGGGGTAGGATTGCTCACATCCTTTACTCACAATATTCTCAGAAGTCAGGCCTACGCAGGGTCAATCAGCACAGCTGGCAACTCCTATTTTTGTCCAGGTTAAAAAGTCAAAAAGCCCAGCCAAGCCATGCACCACTGTGCATCTTGCAATCAGGATTTATTTAGGTTGGAGTCGTTTCCATTTGCGACCCTGTCTGCATGCAGGCGATGAGTGAGATAGAGCAGATTTAGTAGTTCTCTGCTGATAGCTCCGCTTTTATTACTCATCTTCCAAAGGACAGCAGTACTGCTTGACTGGGTCAACCGACTTGTGCATAATGCATATTTGATAGACATCAGTGCTTTAAAATCAACGAATGTGAATCCTGTTATGTGGGAGGAACACAAGATACCATGGATACCACTGTGCATCATTTGATTTTTTGATATCACATAATCATTTGTTTGTCTTCTTAGAAAACAAGCGTTATTGTGATTAGCTTCTAAAATATGACAGGACATGCATGAAAAGCTGGCCTTCTCCCCTTCATTTTGTCCTTTTAAATATGCAAATAGCATACTTACCAAAATATATCGCACAAAGGAAATATGCTAAATATGCACCAAGGGAACACAGATTTGCCTGGGGAAAGTCATGTACTCACACAAACAGGCTATAAAATGCAAAACGGGAAATATCTGTGATAGGACGCACATACAGGATGAAACTATGAACGTTTGTGATTTATTCTCTGAATAATTCTGTCATTTTGTTATTATTAGTTTCTACTCCTTAACACGTCGGGTTTTTCAATTTTAAAATTGAAATCTACTTTTTCAGTCCCCTTTCTGCAACATAGGCTACCTGAATCTATACTGAAATGTATTAAATTAATTCATGAAAAATACATGGCCTATAAATTATCATCCATGCTTTAATGTTGATTTATTAAAAAGAAATGATAAACTATCATAGCTTTGGTATAATGTCTAAACAATAGCTTTTAAACTTGTTCAAGCATGTCCCACTTCAGAAGTCAAACAAAGTTCACACACCGCCCCCTGCAAGTTATTATCATTCATGTGAAAGTGTAAAAAATAAAAATAAAAATCTAAGTTTACCTGTATTTGAATAAAGGTTAATATCAGCAAGCCCTTTTTTTCCATAAAGAAATCTGATTTATTCTTCTTGGCTTCACTTCCTGTTTGCCCTGATCATCTACGCCTCAGCTGCTTGAAGCCTGACCAGTGGCGTCCACCCAACAGCTTGAGAGTCTTTATAGGAATCAGGGGTGGGCTTTTTTTCTTTCCTGAGGGTCATATTGGCTTCAATGCAGTAATCCAAGGGTCACACCCTGGAAAAGTAATTTGAGACATTACACACACAGTGCTGAGATATGTTAAACTGCGTGAGTTTAGCAGCTATGACCGATAATTTGTCATTATTTGATTTCAAAAAGAAAAAACAGTTTTGCAATGATCAAAATGTAATTTAGCCTTTGACCACATGTTTACAGTCAGTGAATGAGGAAATGTCTATTCAAAGACACCAAATATGAACATGGCTTTCTGTAAAGGAACTTATTTTCTAATCTGTTATTACTCAATTCACTGTGTGAGACTGCTTTTTGCTTCTGCCACTGTCATAAAATTGTCATTTATTCTAATAGGAGCTGTTAAAATAGTCACCCCTCCTTGCAGGTTGATCAAAGTTTGGCTGACGCCCAATGCTGAAGTACAAGGGGCTTATTTCATTATCAGTAAGCTGTCAGTATGACTTGTGGTAGGTCATCCAAGAAGGTTTGGTTCACAGATGTAAGAGAGTCGTATACAACGAGCATCCACTGTCTGTGAAGGCTTGGAAAGAGTGTTTCTTCAGGGAGCTGCGGAGTTTGTCCGGTGTTAGTGGACTGAAAATTTGTTTGAGAGGAGTGTCACAGTGGATCTCAGTCAGCTGTAGTTACACATCTGGGAGGGGGGGGGGGGGGGGGGGGGGGGTGCTTTCTGGCCCCGGCAGATCTGCATGAATTTTTGAAAAGCCAGTGAAATGCCAGCGTGGAGTCCTGGACGAGTAGCGGTATATTTGTGGATGTGACAGGGCGCCACATCGACATGGCGTTAGTTTGATTGCACGTGTGAATATCAGCTCGTGCACAAATACATTCTTCGCCTGCATCTTCGGATTGAGGTCGTTCACTTGGCCCATTACCTCCACCTTGATTGCCACTTCACACCTCCAGTCTGGGTCTTACAACCTTGTAAACTCATCAGCTTTGTTGACATATTTTGCCACTGTGTGTTCTAGATGATTGCCTGCAAGTCGTCCCTGTGCTATGAGAAGAAATCTTCAAAACCACATTTCATTCCATGTTTTATTTATATTCCAAGCTCTTTTTACAAAGGCCCCTTAGATCTTTAGATAATTAAGCTGTTGTACATATACTCCTCTTTTAGAGTCCAGCCATATATTTGTTATGATAATTAGTTCAGGGGACTGTGAGGGTCACTGTGAAACTTTGAGCTTGTCCTTTTTGAGACAGTTTGAAGTCTGTTTTTTAATCCTTCTCCTGTTGTAGTAACTATCCTATTTGCAGTTAATGAGGATAGGTTAATTGGAAACTCTAAATTGCCCATAGGTGTGAATGGGTTTCTGCCTCTGTGTGTTAGCCCTGCGACAGACTGGCGACCTTTCCAGGGTGTACCTGCCTCTCGTCCTAACACAGCTGGGATAGGCTCGAGCTCCCCCGTGACCCTGAGAAGGTCATAAGCAAAAGAGAATGGATGGATTATTTTCAAGTATTCCCTAAACTAATGAATTATCCCTGTATCATTATCTGGTTGAAATACCTCCATGCTTAAGAATTACAAACAAACTTTCCACCCCAAAATACCTTTGTACATTCAAAAAGTTTGTTTTCAGCTCCTAAAATCCACCAGGACAATGGCCACTTTATACTGGACACATAACATATTAGTTTAACCCTTGTATGGTGTTCGGGTCTGTGAGACCCGTGTTCAGTTTTTTTCAAAAGAAAAATTAAACAATTAATTATTTTTTCACGTGTAAATGTGTTGTGTCTTTCCACTCACTCCACTTGATTATAACTGATTTATTTATAACATTTTATATAAAAGAAAAACGAGAAGCACATTAATTCATAAATGTGATCTAACAAAGGTAAAGGGAAAAAATTAACCATGTTTGCTGTTCATATGTCTTGTAATTGGGATGAAGTAAACATCTGTTGAGTAATTTAACATAAAATTGTTTGATAGTGTTAATTTGGAAAGCCAAAACTCTAGCGGGTCCACCAGACCCATGAACACTGGCTGAGTAACAAAAATACGAACACCACACAAGGGTTAAATCAGCTGGAAGCTTCACATTTTTACTGTTTATTTTATTTGCAGCATGTTTTCACTCTTTTTTCTGCCCGGTGGGCTCACTTTACAAGTGCTCTTTAAATTACAGTAACTGTTACCATTTGTGCAAGAGACAAAATTCAAATGGTTTATTATATTTGACGAGCTTTATGTCGATACTCAGTGTATCACAGTGGCACAAAGGATTTCTCTTATTGGTGTAATTTTATTATGTTCATCTCAAACAGGTCTCTCTTCTAAATAAGACATTGAGTCTTTACCAACCCGTATAGATAAAGGCTTTCTGTCTGAACACAGACAAAAAAAATGTGCGCTTCGCATTATTGTAACTCCTCAACCTTTTTGGGACAGAGAGAAAATTCCAAAGGTTCCTGAAGGTTGAGGATTATTTTGTAATTTTACAGCCAAAATTACAAAATAAGTCCAGGCGGCCTGGGGGAATATGTGTACGTTATTAAATCACATGTTATTAAAACCACTGGATGAAGCACCGGATTACCACTGGAACATTGTCATACTTGATTTTAATCTGCTGCTGATTCTCGTTTACACTCTTGTAATTGCAGGAAAACAGACACACACCAAGAATATTTGTTTCAATCAGTGAAACTGAGTTTACTTTGACCAGCCATCGAACCTTAAGTCATTTTCCACTTCTCCTTTATCATGCTGAGAGACAGTAAGCTATAATGTTTAAAGTTTGCTGCCATCACCTTAGAAATAAACAGCAGCATCGTGAGCGCACTGGGCCATAAACTAATTAACTTAAATTAAAATGTTTATTTTACCCCTTTGTGCACTAAATGACCAAATTAATGATTTTCTGCAACATTAATCTCTTGTCTTATTATCAACAGTCCTATATTCACTGTTAAATTTTTATGCTGCTTTGGAGATCAAGTTTTATCATTATTTTTATCACCATCATCTGATAACATCTCTGATTTTAGTAGGTGGCAAAGATGGATCTTTTCTGCAGAAAAAAATGCCCCTTTTTATGTGAGTGTTTACCAAAACCGAAGCAGAAAGGCCAACCTGACAGAGGAAGTTGATAACCACTGTTGTGATACCTGTTATTTCTAGCTGGAGTTTTAGGTTTTGTCAAGCGACCTAATGTGAAGAAAGCCTGGCTGTGTTGAACTCAAAGTACATCCCTCGGGTGGACGTTAACTCCCCAGGCCATGTTTCCAAAAAGAATTCAGTTTGTGTGGATGATTATTTGCAAAAAGGTTTTTGTTCTGATGACTTTGTCTGTGGTTGAACATATTTGACCTGCTAAATCCTTGCAGTGTTTAATTAGCCTTTATAGTAATCGTATCCTATTCAAAAGTTTACTTGGTCTTTGACACCTTAATTTGTAATTTCTCACATAAAAAACTAATAAAATGAGTGAAAACACATTGCTGTTTTCTAACTATCCTCCTCATGCTTTGGCACAGTAATGATGGTGCTAGGTAGCTGCCTGTGGCTGCTGGACAGACGGCCAAGATTAAAGAAGATGTTTGTAAATGTACTGGCATTCATACATGTATAGACCACTTAAAGTAACTGAACCTACAAACCATATCCATCTTCTTCCTGCTCCCTTTAGGGGACGCCATAGCGGATCATTGGCCTCCATCTCCCCCTATCCCTAGCATCTGCATCTGTCACACCAACCTAATGCACCTGAGTTATGAGTGGTTGAGTGGGTAATCTACTAATTGGAAGGTTGATGGTTAGGATGCTCCACTCTGCATACCAAGTATCCTTGAGCAAGATACTGAACCCGGAGTTGGTCTCTGATGCATCCATCGGAGTGTGAATGTTAGATATTAAGCACTAGTACGTAGCAAAAAGTATTTGGGTGAGTGAGGCATGTTGCATAAAGCGCTCAGCGCTCTATAAGCACCAGTTCATTTACACTATGTAGTGCTTTATCTCTCCACTTTCAGTGGTTTAATATATTAAGATGTAGATCAAGCAGTAAGGGATCAAACTGCTGACCTCGGGACTAGTTGACAAAGTGCTCTACTTTCAGGTCTTGTTCTACTTAATTAACTGCTCACTGCGAAGAACATTTTGAGCACGAGAGCTCAGATTTTTGCAATTCACTTCACTTTCCTGAAAAAAGTAAACAAAAAGTTCTTCAAAGACAAGTAATCACATTTTAGACTCGTGGTTAGTTTTGGAAAATGTCATCAGCGAGAAAATGTTAAGATTAATCAGCCAAATGCACAAATTTAATCACAGTGCTTAACATTTGTTAAGATCATTTAAATTCACCAAAAAATTAAAGCATATTTGATGTTTACTTTTAAAAAAAGATAATATCTGTTGCTTCCTGCTTTACACTGCTGAGGTTAATCAGTGGAAAGGACCAAGCAGCAACAAGCGACGTCATATCTTGCCAGCAAAATGATGTCATGCAGTCCATGCTTGAGGACGTTCTGCTGGCATGGCAAGGCTGGCTTGCATTGTCTGCTTGTCCACTTAGAGGGACGGGTCACTTCGAATCAATATAAAGTTGTCCTAAGTGACCAGCTAAGCTGAAAAAAAGCAAGAAATGCCTGAGGGTCCCGGACCACTAGGGATACTGAAAGCCTTTGCTGGATATGAAGATGACTTTGCAACCTCTGTCTAGCTTCTGGAAACTCAGTGTACTTCCCAGAATTTAAGAAGTCCAGCCCTGGACTAACAAATCCTAAATTTATGATATTTGTTATGATTGTGTTGGGACTTTATTACACTCAGTTATTTACAGCAGCTGATGCTGCACATCCAGCTGTGTGACTACACAACATCGGGACTGTCTGTTTCTTTTTCTTCTTCTTCTTTCTTTCTAGTGACCCATCACAGTAAGAGGTTCTTTGTGTCATACAACAGCTGTGCACATTTTCCAAATTCTAAATGATCACTGAGCTCAAAGAGAACAAACAAAAACAGTTCTATGCAAAATATCTCAGGTTTCTACAGCCAAAAAAGTAAAAAGATTAAGAAAACAATGAGTTCTTGATGAGTTTGGAAGTCAGTCAGGCCACTCATTGTCACAGCTTCATGTTACTCTAATTCTCACATTGTGTGCTCTCACTGGATTCACATTACAGTAACAGAAGAATATGAATCCCATTTTTGACTCTTTAATGGTTTTTACTGTAACTGCTGCCCCAGATTATTTAGTTACACCCATAGTAAACAGTGTGTGACTCACATAAAGTTTCAACTCTTCAACTCTTCTGAAATGCAGAGTAGAAACAAACACTAAGCTCTTCGAGCGAGGGGGCGGTACCTCTCGATGAAACAGGCGAGCTCAGATGTTTGAGTGGAACATGTTGGAGTTACGTCACGAAGAGACTCGGAGTCAGGTTTAAGTGCATTTTGCAATAAAGGTGCATTTAAAACCTAAAAACAAAAGTGAACAAAAAGAAAGAAAACAACAACAGCAACAATGTTTTATAAGAGATGCACAAATTCTCTTTTGATAGTTTCTCATTCCTGAGAGTGTTCATGGTTTTTACCATCTTTGTCAGAGTAGTTTTCATTTAAAAAGCCATTAAATGGGAAAACACAGGTGTCGTTTATTGTGAAGTAGTCACATGAAATACAGTGTGTAGAATTTATAAGTATGGTTAGCGAGCAATAGAGAGAAGACAGTGACACTTCTCACTCTTTCTGCTGTGTTTTCTTGTTAACTGGGAAACTATTGGCTACTTGAATTTGATTTTTGATGGTGCCAATGCACCAAGTGATCTGTTAATAACAAAAAACCCCCATCTATTATTTAGGCAGTCACAGAGCTGTCTAATAGTTGTGTGCATTTGGTCTGAATGGGCTATCTGCCTGTCTAATTCTCCATGCCTAACGTGTATGTATTCTGCTTGTACACTTTTTCTTATTCCCAGTTTTCTTCTACTATTGTTTTTGAACAGCAAAGATTTTTTTTCCTGACACGCCTCCCACGTGAGTCAAATTTGGGTAGTTTTTCTGTGATTGTCTGTGAAGGTTCTCAGTCATCCAGGTCATCGTAGTCTAAGGAGCTTGGAAAGAAAAGCATCTGGACTTCTTTAAGTTGCTTGAAGACGTTTCACCTCTCATCCGAGAAGCTTCTTCAGTTCTAAGGTGAAATTGTGGAGAGTCACAGATTTAAGCCCTATGGGAGTGTCCCCCCAAGAGGGGCATGGACCCCCTACCTAATCACACGAGCCAAGGTTTGAAAACGGGTGTAAGTCAAAATCAGCCAAGGTCTCGGGTAACCCATTGTGGGGCCTGGCCCCACCCTATCATGTGATTCCTGAGGTCAGATGGTCCAGGATGTGAGTGGGCGTTAAGGTTTTCTGTGATTGCTTACTTTGATGCAAACAGCTGCAATATTTACCTGCAGATTCTGTGTTGTAAGATTGAAGCTTGAAGACTGTCTGCATGTGGAATGAACCTGAATTTTGGGCAGACAGTCCTATACAAATTGGGAATTGTTTATAATTTTTCAGATTTTTTTTCCTGTATTGGCAAGATTTATTTCAAATTATCTGAATAACCTTAAATATCTTAGCAGGATAACAGCACACCACTCAGGGACTTAAATGTTAGAGATTTAAATAAGACAGCTCCCATCTGTCATTCTCTCTATCGGTGTTGTGAACAGTGTTGGTCAAGTAATCAGTAACTAATCACTGATTACTTCCCCCCAAAAGTAATCCCGTTACTTTACTGATTACTTATTTTCAAAAGTAATTAATTACTTAGTTACTTTTTAAAAACACAATTTACAACCTGAATAGGTGATAAAGCAACAGATCTTTCAGCCCAATTCTATTTTTCTGCATAATCCATCATACATCATTGCTTTTGTTTCTAATGTCTCTGTAAAGCACTTTGAATCACCTTGTTGTTGAATTGTGCTATACAAATAAATTTGCCTTGCCTTGCCTTGCCTTGCCTTACACAATGTAATCAAATGGAAAAGTCTCTTTTTAAAACTTGTTTTATTACTTTTAATCTTTTTTATAATTCAAATATTTATTAGATTTTGCATTTTATAATAGCAAATACAAAAATGCAGCAACCAAAAGCAAGAAGCAAACAAACAAAAAACAAAACAAAACAAAACAAAACAAAAACAGTGAGGTTTTAACATCTGTTGTATTAAGCTCAAATGTCCAAGTCAGGTAGACATGTAGGTGCAAAAATTGTCCCACTGTTCCAGCGCAGCTTCCGTCACATAATGCAACTTTCCCAACATCTTTTCGCACGCAACATTCCCAATCATTCTTTCTTTCCACATTTTAAGTGTATGGGAGTATGGGAGTCCTTCCAGTGTTCCAAAATGACACGGGCACAAGTTACCAATGCAGTACTTAACACTCTAAACTGGTGTTTATTTAATTGCGGCACCTCTCCTTTGTCTCCTGGTAGACATAATTTAGGTGATCTGGGTAGGTTACAAAGTGTCCCCCCCTGCAAATAATTCAGTACAGTGTTCCAAACTGGAAAAACCAGCGGGCATTCCCAGAGGGCATGTATCAGAGTACCTTTGGCTTGTTGGCATTTCCAACACAAGTCATCTCTACCAATTCCCCTTTCTATACAGCCTTGAAGGAGTATAATAGTATCTGCTAAGAATTTTGTATTGAATAAATTTCCCCCTGGCTTCCCTAATGTATAATCCATTGTTCGACAATATAGAATCCCATGTACCTTCATCCATTGTACGCCCTAGATCCCTTTAAAATGCTTTTTTCAGGCGCTTATTTATATTATTTTTAATCCATGGGCAAATATTATATCATTTCGCAGCTGTGCATAGAAATGGGGGTAGTAGCATAAAGTTCTCTATAATTAGTTACGCGTTATTGTAACTCCTCCTTTTAAACAGTTTCTTATTTGCAAATACTTCCAGAACACCCTGATAACGACTGTGTTTAGTCTGTTCTTCCCATTCCATGCAAGGCCACCTGGGTTGGCTGGAAGACTGTTTACTTAGCCTGGCAGGGCGAAGGACACTGTCTCAGCTGAACTCTGGACACGCACACACATACATATACACTGATATGCACACACTCATCCCCCCTCCCTTTCCAAATGCCTTCGATGCTTATTCCCTTCCGATGCTGACGGGGATCAAGGAGACCAACGCACAGGCTGCAGGCTCGGATGTACTGTCTAATTCGGCTGTCTCTCACCCTTTACCCACCCCTGTTGCTTGTCATGTGTTTCTTTGGCGTATTAAGGGTTGTTTCATGATCTTTGTGCAGAGGTGTTTTTTTTCTGTTCTCAAACTGATCTCCCTGTTGGAGCTCAGTCTGGGGGGAGTTATTTTTTTTCTCCTTATCTTTCCTCATGTGGTGCATTTTCCATTGTTATACCTCTCTGACCTGTCTTCCCCATGTGATGTTTTGTGTAATGTATGTATGGTCGGAGGGTAAGATGGCGCCGGCATTGCGTGCAATAGGTCGGCAGCCTTATGAAATTTCCCCTTGTGGGACTAATAAAGGTATATCAGAAATACCCTCTAAATGAAACACCCCCTTCAAATAGGTCACTAACAGTTCTGATACCTCTTCTTAGCCACTGTAACAGTCTGCTTACCAAATTTAATTTTAGGATTATACCACAAGGGGGCATACTTTTGTACATATGGCACAAGTTTATATTTCTTATGCACCTCCAACCATTTTCGAAAATTTCAAAATTGGGTTTTGCGTCTTACCGTGATTATTTACTTTTTGTGATAAAATATCAATTGGTGTGAATAGAGATGCAAGCTCTTGTTCTATTAAAATCCAATCTATATTGTTTTTCCTGCCCAATGTTTGCCTAATCAAGCCTTTTCAAAAGAGATGCTATAATACTCTATATTGGGCAGGGCTAGCCCCCCTTCTTTCTTAGGTTGGCACAGTCGATTAATGTTAATACGGGGTTTACCACCCTTCCAAAGAAAATCTTTTATCATATTATTGTAGCTTTGCAACATCCGTCGCGGGATACACATAGGCAGCATTCCTGTATAATAGTTGATGAGCGGTGCCACAACCATTTTAACTGTGTTCACTTTTCCCCACAACGTCAAATTTAGTTTACTCCATTTACCCAAGTTTTTATTGATCTTGTTTAATAATTTTCCCATACTGTTAGCCATAATATCCTCAATATTGGGGTTCAGTTCAATTCCAAGATACTTCATTCCCTTGTCCACCCACTTAAAATTAAAGCCCGATATTAAGTTATGACTGCAAGCCCGGGAAACTGGCATCGCCTCTGATTTATGCCAATTAATTTTGTACCCTGAAAACATTGAGTGTGTATTAATCACCTCTAATAGATTTGTGATAGAATTAGTTGGGTCTTGGTTTAATACCAGCACATCATCTGCATACAGGAATAATTTGTGTTCTCTGCCTCCCCCAAATACACCTTTAATCTCTGCATTTTCTCTAATTTGAATAGCTAATGGCTCTAAAAATATTGTAAATAGCAATATTTACAATTAACCGGTTAATTGAACAATCTAAATTGCCCATAGGTGTGAATGCGGGAGTGAATGTGAGTGCGACTGGTTGTCTGTCTCTGTGTGTTAGCCCTGCAACAGACTGGCGACCTGTCCAGGGTGTACCCCGCCTCTCGCCCTATGACAGCTGGGATAGGCTCCAGCGCCCCCCGCGACCCTGAAAAGGATAAGCGGAAGCGAATGGATGGAATGGATAGCAATGGGCTTAAATTGATCTGGAAATACTAAAAAAAGGAGAAAGTACCCCATTTGTAAATACAGCTGCTTCTGGACCAGAGTACATGGTTCTAATCCATCTGCAAAAGTTGTCACCTATTCCAAACTTTTCCAGGGCTGTGAACAGAAAGTTCCACTCCACCCTATCAAAAGCTTTCTGTGCATCTAAAGATATAGCCAATACAGGATTTGTGTTATTTCTATTCAGCCACAGCAGGTGTAGTAATCTCCTCATATTATCAGAAGCAGATCTATTCTTGATAAACCCTACTTGATCTTGATGAATAATTTGTGGTATTACAACCTCCAACCTTGTTGCTAAAACTTTGGATAGAATTTTGCAATCCACATTGATTAAACTTATCGGTCTGTAATTACCTGGATCAGTTAAATCCTTGTCGCCTTTTGGAATTAGTGATATCACTGCCTGATTAAAACTTGCAGGGAGTCGTCCAAATGCAAAAGCTTCATGTACTTCATGTACAGTATTCCTTTCTTCTGCTTAGCGGTCATGAGAACTTTTTGTCGTGTAACGGAGAAATCTCACCAGCACGGTTCGAGGTGGCTGACCAGGTCCCAGGCGTGGTCTCGTACTTCTGTGGCATCTTTCCAGCTCATATTCCTCCCGTCGTAGACCTAGGCCATCCGCGAGTATCTTCATCACATAATCATTTATGCTGCCACCACTTTCCAGACCCTCTTCCAGATCGATAAGCCGAACATTCTTTCTGCGGTTTCTGTTTTCCTGGTCGTCTACTCGGCCCCATAGTTGTTCGAGCTTTTTAGCGTTTTTGCCATTATCTTCTGTTATGCTCCTCATTTTGTCTTCCACATCTGAGATGCGGCCCTCAGCTTCGGTCATCCGTATTTGGATTGCACTTATAGCATTTTTAAATTCCAAATTTTTAATTTATTTTAAAAAAGAGTTTTATTTTTATAAATAATATTGCAGTTATTCCAAATAAAACAGTTTTGTGGAGAGAAATTGTGTTTGTAAATCAGCGCCCATGCCAAAAGAATTTGTTGATGAAAGTGAGAAAGTTTCAGTGGTATTTGTGGAATACTATAATTACAGAGCAGTAGGAAGTTAAGGCGCATAAATTAGAGAACACATGATGTGAGATAAAGTTCCAGATAGAAGTGGGATTTTTTAAATACTTTTTAATCCACTTTATTTTAAAAGTGCTGTTAAGAGCACCACAATCAATAAAATTTATACCTCCTTTATCATATGAATTTAAAGCTACTGATTTATGCAAGTAGTGAGTTTTATTTTTCCATAAAAAATTGTATAATAATTTGTTAATTGACTTACAGGTTGTATTATCAACATGTAGTGACTGAGCAGCATA
Source organism: Maylandia zebra (assembly GCF_041146795.1). Classification (NCBI taxonomy): domain Eukaryota; kingdom Metazoa; phylum Chordata; class Actinopteri; order Cichliformes; family Cichlidae; genus Maylandia; species Maylandia zebra. The sequence goes on along the minus strand of NC_135178.1, from coordinate 4,387,246 downwards.
GGTTAGACGGGAGATACCTTCAGCCTTCGATAGCAGAACTATTCCCTTCAACGACAGGTCTCGCTGTAGCCAATAATTAAAGATTTTTTGGGTTTTATCTATAATAGGAATGAAGTTTGTGGAGCATCTGGATTGCTCATTTTTTATCATTTGAATTCCAAGGTATCTTACAGAGTTTCTTACAGGTATTCCATGAATTGAAGTTGCTAAACAACTTTTACCTGGTAGAAGTTCACATTTATGCAGGTTGAGTGAAAGTCCGGAGGCTTTAGAGAATGGCTATATTGTTAATGGCCACTGAAACTTGCGAGGCGTCTCTGAGGAAGAGAGCTGTATCGTCTGCCAGCTGACTTATGAGTATTTCTCTGTTAGCAATGACCAGGCCTTTTAAAGAACTGAGTTTAATGTGTGAATTAAGGAGTTGCACAGAAAGAAGGAATAAATATACGGATAGGGGGCAACCCTGCACACTCCACGCTTTAGAGAGACTCTCGGGGAAGTACCAGTGGCAAGCTTTATGGAGCTGTTACAGTACAGTGTCCGAACGGCATTACAGAAGGATTGACCAAACCCAAATTTATTTAAAGCAGTAAAAATAAACTCATGCTCTAAGGAGTCGAACGCCTTGTAGAAATCTAAAAAAAGAATAAGACTATCACCCTGTACAAGTTCTGGGTAATCTATTATGTCTAGAATTAATCTTATGTTGTTTGAGATATGACGATTCTGCATGAATCCAGATTGACTCTCATCAATAACTTTATCTAATGCAGGTTTCATTCTATTAGCCAGAATTTGTGCCAATATCTTATAATCATTATTCAGTAAAGAGATTGGTCGCCAATTGTCTAAGAGCAAAGGATCCTTTCCTGGTTTTGGAATGAGGGTGATCAAACCTTGACATAAAGTGGGAGGGAGTGCACCTCTATCCATACTTTCCTTGAAAACTTCTAAAAGAAACGGGGCTAAACTGTCAGCGAACTGTTTGTAAAACTCGGCAGTAAGGCCGTCAGTTCCAGGTGATTTGTTAATCTTTAGATGTTTTATAGCATCTGCAACCTCATCAAAGAAATTGATCTGTCGCAAAGCTGACTTTCCTCATCATTCAGCTGAGTAATTTTGTCTAAAGAATTTTTAAAAAGTCAGACAAGCTTCAGGGCAATAACTGGAAGAATAAAGTTTGCTATAGTAAATGGCCTGTATTTATATAGCGCTTTACTAGTCCCTAAGGACCCCAAAGCGCTTTACATATCCAGTCATCCACCCATTCACACATACATTCACACACTGGTGATGGCAGCTACATTGTAGCCACAGCCACCCTGGGGCGCACTGACAGAGGCGAGGCTGCCGGACACTGGCGCCACCGGGCCCTCTGACCACCACCAGTAGGCAACGGGTGAAGTGTCTTGCCCAAGGACACAACGACTGAGACTGTCCAAGCCGGGGCTCGAACCGGCAACCTTCCGATTACAAGGCGAACTCCCAACTCTTGAGCCACGATCACCCATATATAAAAGTTTGAAAAATATTTTGCTATGGTATCCTTATCATTACAAATTGTCCCATTAATATTTAGTTGTAGGATAGAGTTGGTGTTAGATTGATGCTTTTCAAGTCTGAAAAAATAGGCTGAATTCTGCTCTCCTTCTTCGAGCCATTTTCTGCGAGACCGAATAAATGCGCCGTCAGCTTTGCGTTTGTAAATCTCATCCAACCTGTGCTGCAGGTCAACCAGTTCTATCTTATCAGATTCACTGAGGGTGTCTATTGGTTTGGAAGTAAGGCATGTGATCTTTTGTATCACTTGCGTCTCATCAGATCTTCTTTTTTTTTTTTTCCAAATCACTGCTATATTTTCTAAAGAATTTTCCAATTTCATATTTCAAAAGCTAAAATGTATCAGTTTAACTCTGATCGTTTTATGAGTTCAACAAAAAGAAAAAAGAACGGCAGTGAAACCAAGTTAATCTTAAGATACTTCAGTTTTCACCTCAAAATACCTTGGGTCAAATTATAGTCTCAGACTTCTGTTTAATCAGTTTTCTGTTTAACGTTTATTCAGCTGTGTGAAAATCCCGGATGAACCCACCCGATGTATTAATAAAGTTTTATTTAATCTAATAACTTTGATCTCAGCCAAACCGATTTACTCCGGAACAAATAAAACACAGAAAAAAGGCAAACAATTACATTTTTATGTCATCCGAGTGACTTATATATCATGTTTAACCTGAGTAGCGAAAGACAGCGGGATTCTGAAAACAATGAAGCCGGGAGTCCGCTGCTCTCGCCGGCTCGAGTGACCATTGAACCCCCCGGTTTGCTATCAAGCAGGTGGGTAACAGACAGAGGTGGGACCAAGTCATTGTTTTGCAAGTCTCAAGTAAGTCTCAAGTCTTTATCCTCAAGTCTCAAGTAATGTCAGGCAAGTCCGAGTCAAGTCACAAGTCTGAAACTTTGAATTTCAAGTCCTTTTGAGTCTTTAAAAAAAACAAACGAAAAAATAATGTTGCAGTTATATGCTAAATGTAAATATTAGACCATGTAATTTTAAAATCTGTGTTTTTCTCAACACATGACAAAAGTGAACGTAGAAAATATACACAAATTGTGAAATTGCACCTCTTTAAAATGCAGCTCAATTAAACCTAGCTCCAAGAATAATTTTCACCGACATTTCTGAGATAAGCTGCATGTTATTCTTGGATGCGGTTGTAGGACCGGCTTTAAAATCGCATGACAAAAATATCATACACATTAAAAAAAACTGTATCACCAACGTAGCCTGGAAAACATTTGCTAGTTAGATGAAGTCAGCTATCTCATCGTAGCATATTTATATGCATATTTATAATTATACGGTTCTTGGAGTGAGTGCATACACTCATGAAGTTTAGTAACTTCCGGTCACTGCAACAAGCCCAGGTACAGTTTACCGACGGATGGGTGCAGGACCTTGAAATGCACCGTGTAGAACGAAAGACCATCGTACGTATCATAAGTTTACCAGTCTCACAAATCGTCTTCATAAATACACATTCATTAACCGTTTATTAATAGGACCTTTGAGCTCAGCGGTAATTAATTAGTAGTGGAAATAATTTCTGGTAGCGTTACAGAAATGTAGCAGTGACAATAATACTGTATGCTGTAATCGTACTGGACAATTAGTGATACAAAAAACCTGTTTTATCCTGTGAATAAAAGTATGTGTTTTTGTCAGTGTACCATAATAACAGAAGCGAAACACAATATTGTGTCAGGACAATTCACTATTTATGCACAATAAACAAAGGAGCATAGCGCGACAATTTCTGTTCAGCGCCAGACTTGCTTGTAACCTATATCACCAATTATGTTATGAAAATGACGCATTAACTACAACAGCAGACTGACCTTTGTGTAAATGCTTGGAGCAGACTAACCTGTGAGCTGGAGTGTTCTAGGACGTTATATTTGATCTTTGAATGGCTGCAATCCAGTCGCCTCTTTGTTACTTCGGAAACATGGCTTGAACAATTTCTCTTCAACGACGTAATCCGATAACAACCGATCTCTTTACCCGTCGGCTTCCCGTGGCTGTCATGCGACCGGCTATTGCAGTTAATAATACAACGGCTTCTTGACATTTTTGTGTTTCTTTTTTATCGCTGTTTAACTGATTTTAATTGAAAGCCTGCGTGCGCTAGTACCGCTTGCCACGAGTTCCCAGAATCCTTTGCGGTTCTACCCGTGAATGACGTCACATTTTCAATCTCTATATAATATACATGTTAAATTTTATATTTGGGGTGAAATATCAAGTCTTTTCAAGTAAACCGGTTCAAGTCCAATTCAAGTCCCAAGTCATTGGTGTAAAAGTCCAAGTCAAGTCACAAGTCTTACAACATTTTTTCAAGTCAAGTCTAAAGTCATAAAATTAATGACTCGAGTCTGACTCGAGTCCAAGTCATGTGACTCGAGTCCACACCTCTGGTAACAGACGTCTCCGAAAACACTTTTGCAAATATACGATGTCTTGATAAACCAAGCAGATATTTGTAATTCACACCGCTACTTTCTCGCCTGAAAATATGTTAAAAGTTTATTTTGCGACCCAGAAAGATTAACAAGAGTAATTTTAAAACTCAGTAGCGGCCGCCATTGTTGGAAACTGGAATTTGGCTGGGCCGCGCTCTGAATTCTGGGATATGGTGGGCCACGAAGGACACACCCAACCCATCCTTCAAATTCGGGGAAATGAAGGACGCATCTGTCGGCCGCATTTGAAGGAGTCGACGAATTGGGACCGCCTTCGTCGCCTGGCTGTGACGTAATCGGCCTTCAAATGCGGCCTCCGGAGGATGCAGCCGACGTTTTGGGACACAGCTACAATCCTTTGTTGATCTGCACACAGCTGTTGCCACTAACGTCGCACTCGCTTACGTCATTGTCATGAGACACTCTCGCCAAAAAAAAAATCAAAAAAAAAAATCACGGTTTTAGTAACGCAGCGTGCTTACGGGAAAGTAACAGTAATTTAATTACCTGTTTTGCAATAGTAATCCCTTACATTCCCCGTTACTTAAAAAGTAATCTGATTACAGTTACTGCCCATCTCTGGTTGTGAATTTTAATCAGTGACAAATTTTGGCGTGTACTTACTTTTTGACTTCTACTTGTTTTTAAATTTAAAACAATGAGAGAAAGCATACGACTTTCACATGACTGTATTTTTAGAAGAGACCCAGTGTAGGCCGTGTCCGAGCCTATGCAGCTGAATTTGTGAATGTAAAATTGTCATGTTTCGGCTGTGTGGCAGGCAAGAAATAGGACCCAAACGCAAACTCACGGGAAAACAGGACTGAACTCAAAATACAGCTTTATTGCTGACAAAAGATGACAAAAGATAACAGCGATACAAAATAACATGAAACTAAACTGGGAAGTACTAAGGAACGGACTTACGAGGAAACACACGGCGGGGCACACAGTCATGAGGGAGAACGCGACACCGAACTGAGGGAGACGCAGACATAAATACACAGAGGGTTAACGAGGGAAGTGGGAACACACGGGGAACACAGCTGACACAGATAACCATAACGAGACAGGGCAGGAGTGAACACAACATACTGACGAGAGACTGTCAAAGTAAAACAGGAAGTACACGGAGGTTCAGACAGGAGGAGAGAGAGCACGGGGAGAACACAGACATAACGGGCTGGGGAGAACATGGAATAAAACACAAGGAGAGACGAGGGCTCACAGATATACAGGGGCACACAGGAGGTAACCAAATAAGGAACATCTTAACTAAATAACCCAGGAACCAAGGCATAAATAGGGAACAAAATACAAAACAAACAAAAACTAAGAATACTGGGCCAACATGGCCCAGGACCATGACAAAAATACGTCATTTCGTGTGCATTTATTCCTAAGATAATTAGGGCTCCTCATGTGATGCAACTTGGAATAAAGCTTAATGTCTGTGGGTGAAACAGAGTAACAAAAGTAACATTTATTAATAAGCAAAAATGTGCAATTAACACTTTGAAAGAAGGCGCTACAAACCTTGGCCCTTCACTACTAACTGACTGATCCTGGTTCCATTGATTTGGAGCGAATGCAATACACACAATTATCACACAATTTCATGAAAAAAAACAACAACAAAAAACCCAACACCTCTCCGTTTGACACCCTCAGTTTTCACACTTTGTTGTTTGTAAGATTTGAAAGCAGCATAAAAGCCTCACAGTTGATTTTCTCATTTGTGCATGAAAATGTTTTCTTCCTCTCACATCCAACAGATATGGATATTGAAAATGTAAAGATCTTAAAACACACGAAGAAGCCGTCATGGAAAAAGAAATCCAGTTACAATGAAGAGTGTAGTGGAAAATACTTAATTATGTTCAAAACACATATGCTAATAATTGATGAATATGAAAAAAAATGTGTATAAATGCAATTCAGCTCAGCAGACTATCACAATACAAATACGTGTTAGTTCTAAAAAACGAATTAAATGGAGCTAAACTGATGAATTGAACTGAAATTTGTTAATTTCTATGAAAAAAATAGTTCATCCTGAGAAGAACTAACTACTGGTTAATACATTTATTCAGGCCTTAAAATGAAAATGAAACACACACCACTACTTGACCAAACAAACCAGTTATTACACTCTTACCAAATCACGAATGCGGATGACCCACCACCTAAAAAAAGACTTGTGTACATACTCTTCTACTCTACAATACGCCTTATATGTTCTTGTGGACAGCTTCCAGCAGCAGGAGCGTACATATTTTTTATGATTGCAATATTAACAATGTCATTTTTGTTATTTTGACATCAGACACCATTTTAACATTGTGTATGATAAGGTTTTCTGTATTTAACAAATCTTAAATTGTTATTTATTATTTAGATTATATGTGAGAATGAATTTTAAGTCCTGGTTAATCATGTCAACCATTCCGTTCATTACTCTCTAACTACTCTATGTGCTGTACTGTTGCTGGAAATAGTGGGCTGAAAAATGCCACCACATCCTCACTGCCCTGCCAGATGTTTCTTCATGCTGTTTCCACATCTGTTCGTGGAATTCTTAGGCTCAGCAAGATCATGTTGTTTCCCACCAGTACACCAGATGCTTCTCAAGATAACAGCTCAAGATTAGGTTAAAAAGCTCTGTCACAACATGTTTCTTCTTCCTCCTTGTCCTCCAGTCAGATTTAATGCAGTGACTCTTTGAATGTATGAATAGAGCTAGACTATGACCTCACTTAGTTCTACAACATATTTTCATTGGTCAGCACAACTAAACACTTGTAAGTACTCTGTGTACATGAATGCCTTGAAGATATAAACATAGTGCACATACCATCATACAGCTTGCCTCTGAACATTTACCAGTTAAACCATTTCCTTGGTATAAGTAATAATAATTCATAATGGGATAAATTTGGAGAAACTAATCATTAATCATTATTTGTCCAGCGATTTGTTTGTCCTAAAAAAACAAACAAAACAAACAAATACATTTTAAAAAAGCAGTTAATTAAAACCCGGTGGCAGGGTCTATTATAATAGCAGGGGGCTTAGGAAACACAAATAACTAAGGCCCTTAATTACATGCCAGAGAAAAACAATCCCGTGTAGCTGTTGGGCTTGCCAAAGCGGCGAGACTTTCTGATTTCAAACAATCTTTTGTTTGGTTAATTTGATTTAGAATAAGCAATCCAATAACAAGAACTGCTGTAGTTTCCTGCTTCATCCCTTACTAGAAAAAAGTTTTAAGAATTAAAAAAAGTCGTGACTGCATTAGTTAATCAAACCTAACAATCCTGATTATTTCCATTTCCAGCTGCAGTTGGCTGCTGCAGCCTGTAAGTTGCCATCTGTGCAGTGACGCCTCAAATTCCTCCTGCAGTCAGTGTCTAAGAAGCATTTTGATGAGACGTTTGAAAGGGGAACAAACTAAAAAATGCTCTTATTAAAAATCTGAAATCCCACCGATTTGAAAAGACAACACAACACTCATAGTTTCCACGGATCTTTTCCCCATAACCAATAGTGCTACTTTAAGCCCACTGAAAAGCTTAAATATTGTAAACAAAGAATGCTTTCAGAAATATAAATGATTGTTTATTGGCCCCAAAGGTATTCTTGCAGCAGGACAATGGCCCCACATGTCACAGGCCGCGTCTCTGACCCAGCGTTTTGAGTTTTATTTTGTAATTTTGAAGTTTTCATGTAAGTTTGGTGTTTATAAGTTTGTATGTTATTTTTATTTAGGGTTTAGTGGAGGTTTAGGCCAGCAAATATGTATGATCTGTCTCCTTGGTTTCTGTGTTTGGTTCCTTGTCTAGCCTGTCATGTGTTTTAGGTCTGTTAAGCTTGTGTTATGTCCAAGTCTCCATGTTTCCTGTTTTATTTAGAAAGAGTCTGGTGTTCTTTGCTCATTGTATTCAGTTTCACTTCCCCTGTCCCGTCATTAGGTTCATGTGTGTCAGCTGTTTCCCCAGGTGCCTCCACTTCCCCTGATCACCTCATGTGTATTTAAGTCCTCTGTCTCCCTCTGTCACGTCGTCTGTGTATCCTCCTCTTGTCATAGAGATCATAGTCAGTTCATACCTGTCATAGTGTCTTAGTTGATTTATAGTTTTCTTTGTTAGGTCATGGTTTCACAGTCTAGTTTGTTTTGATTTATGTTCCACGTATATCAGCCATAATAAAGGCTTGTCTTTTGTTTAAAGTTCAGTGCCTGTGTCTGCTCCTGGGTCCACCTCACTCACCCCACCCGGGCTGCCCTGCAGACCACAGTCATTAAGAACTATCTTCAGCATAAAGAAGAACAAGCAGTACTGGAAGTGATGGTATGGTCCCCACAGAGTCCTGATCCCGACAACATTGAGTGTGTCTGGGATTACATGAAGAGGCCAAAGGTTGTGAGGAAGCCACATAAGATCTGTGCTTAGTTCTCCAAGATGTTTGGAACAACCACCAGCCGAGTTCCTTTAAAAACGGTGTGCAAGTGTACCTAGAAGAATTGATGCTGTTTTGAAGGCAAAGAGTGATCACACCAAATTTAGATTTCTTTTGTTCATTCCCTGCATTTTTATGATTGATGAAAATAAATGAGTAACACTTCTATTTCTGAAAGCATTCTTTGTTTCCAGCATTTGCTCAGTACTGTAAACCGTACGGTACATGACCACAAACTGGCATAAATCCCAGATCTGATGAGGACATCAAATCTTTCTTTTAGTGTTTACGTTTTAACATGCAGCTGACAAGTCTAGGTCACAGAACGCTTTATTTCAACATTTTTCTGACAACAGTGATTCTGCTGTAGAAACAGGCGCGTGTAGAAATAGAGGCTACAATGACACGAGGCTGACTGCTTTCCTCTGGTTTTGTTACTAGTTGAAAATCAAGCTTTGGCTACTCGGTTGGTCTGAATACACTCGGCTTTAGTGCGTGTCTGGGTCGCAGGCTATATGCAGCTAGCTTTGTGTTAGCATCTTCTTTGTAGATGGTTTGAAAGAGATGCTGCTGTGTTAGCGGTAATGTTTGCAGCTGCACTCTTGTCCACTTCTCTACTCCTCAAAAGCTGTAGAGCTCTCGACACATTTTTTTCTTCGCAGGAACTAAATTGAGCTGATTTTAATGCAACTGTGCAGGAAAAGTGAATAAGTGAATAACTTAAGTAATGCAAGGAATGACATAACTGTTTGATTACTTACTGTAATATTATTAGTGAATTTATCACAGTAAAGGTATAGAAAAATATGTAGGTGATACTTTGGAGCACTTAACATTTACAACAAATTTTGTGAGAATTTGCATTGTTAGACAACGAGCTGAGGGAGCTGTAAGTAAGTTATACTTACACGATTTAGCTGGAGCTTGAAATTTTATCTACAGTAAGTGGGTTTCAGCTTTGGAGGGAAGGACGTTTATTAAGACTTCTGCTTAAGCTTTACTATTTCCCTTTTCCAAATTCAACATGTCAGGTAAATCCATCTTTAGTTATATATAGTTAAATATTAAAATCCTAATATATTTTACAATCAACAATATGATAAGCAGACGCTGAAAGTTTCTCATTCATAAAAAGGGAGACAAAAGTACTGCGCTGCATTTAACAACCAGCACTTCTGTCCTTAAGAAGTAAAGCGTACAAAAAACAGCATTTTTATTGTGTTGACACTTAGTTGACAAGAAGTGTGGGATTCAGACACTTGTTGTGGGTTGATGCTGCGAGCGAGCAGTCAACTTGGTCCACTTCATATACTTCACATCATGATAAATTTATTTCTGTATACACAGCCCTCAGCAGAAGAGTTTGGGTCTAAAATGAGGCATCCTTTACTTTGCATGAAAAACTGACACCTACTCTTGTAAAATTCAGGGTACCAGATCACAACAATTTACTGCATTGTAGAGAAACACTGAACTTCACCAGCCAAATAGATGTACAGTGAAATGTATTGGAAACAAGCATGTCTGTTCCATTTCAGGAGAGAAGCTTTCTCAGTATCTTTAGTCCTCTTGTCGGCATCCTCAACATTGACACTAATTCACACTTACGTCTTAGTCATTTGGCAAGGTTCTTATGCAAAGCAACTTATAATCAGTGCTACTCAACTAGGAGAGCAGCTGTAATCATAATCACTGAAAGCAGTCATTAAAAGATGGGTCCAGGAAAATAATAAAATAACCGTATGGTTAGTGGTTATGATACTACATTTGCAGTAACAGCTGATAGAGCATGTGTGTCAAAAAAATGCAAAGTAGGATCATGCATTAAACAGATAATTCCCTTCAGGGTCCATGCGGCTTTTGTTGCAAAAATTCACATTATTTCCTGACTTAATAAGGGTTAACATCTGAGCGGCGAGATATGCAAATCCTTGCCCCAATTGTCCTATTCATTTCCCAGGCACAATTATATTCAACTTGCACATGAATATTCCGCTAAAGTCCCGAAGCCTAATAAGAAAACATGATTGAGGTGGCCAGGCAAGGTGGCACAAGTGATTGGAGGAACAGCTACTCTGTCACCAATTCAGTTCTGTAATCACTGCTGGATGATGCATTTCAATGCTTCGGGTATTATTTTGTGTAGGCAGAAAATATCAAACGGTGCACACCCAATAGAGGCATGGATTAAGTCTCGATTTGTGAGACAAAAATATCAGTACACTGCATCTCTGTGCGTTTTAGAAAATCAGGGGATTTATATTTAGTCAACAAACTCGTGTAGCTGCTGATTGGTTATGTCCGCTTCACCTTATGCTGTGACACTGTAGCAAACAGGTCACAGGGAGGTGGTAGGGGTTGATGGTGGGTTGTTGGCCCTGCATGCAGTTAGGTTTACGCTCATAGTGACACCATGTTGTTGAGTTTTGAGGTGTGAGTGACACAGTTCACTCATGGGCCTTTGACATGCAACATCACACATTATTAGCCAGTGACCATAGCCTGGCTAGTCCTGGTTTATACAGTACAACTCCATGCCGAATCCAGTGTAACCTGAAACTATACACTGAGGCTGTAAACATATTAGATAAGAGTTGCAACCAAAGTCACAGTAGAATTGAGTCGAGGGCAGTTTTCCTATAAACTTCTACACAACCAGAATTGTGTGATACTGTCAGTGATACACCTTCATGCTTCTCTATCCTGTGCTCCATCTTGGCCTAACGAGAACCCATGAAACCTGAAATTCTTCACTTGCTCTAAAGAAATATCCTCTTTGGCAGCTTCCTTCCTTCCTTCCCTCCCGTGTTATTTTGTAAAACTACCTGAAACACGTTGTCACATAATTACCATTTAACAACATAAACCTACAGGCTGCAGTCACACACACCAACACAAATCCCCATCCTAATGGCGACACACATATGACTTTTCTCTTAATAGTTAAGTATGAACACAAAGTCAGCAACACAGAGCAAAGATGAAAACCAGCAGAAAGAGACTTCAAAGCGATCGCTGCAGTGATTCTACTTTAGCAACATGAACAGGTAGAATCGGAGGCTGCAGCTGGACTGCTCATTGCTGCTTTTGTTATTTGGTGAAGTTCAGGGTCTGGCGGCTGGGCTTGGGTCGGCATTCACTCAGCTAACATCACTGTGGGTTCTTGGCGACCTTTGAGTTAAGTTGTATAATGCAGTTGTCTCTGCCCTGGATGCAGTTTCCACTTTACCATCACAGTTTTGTTCTTTTGTGCAGTAAAAATAAAAGTAATGTCCATATCAATGCTGTAGACTGTGACACTATTTTCCTACTCCAAAATACGAACTGAAATCAGCTGATTGTAGTGGCAGTGGAACCTTTAAGCAGAATCGACAGGCAGGTGTGAATAACAAGTGTTGAGACAGTAGCACAAAAAGTGGCTTTAAAAATGCAAAGAAAGATTTGCACATGTACAAATAATCTTTCAAGCATGGAGCCAGTGTTTAATACTCAGGGATTTACCTATCTGTACAGAAAAAGATTAAATAATTATATTGTAAGAAAATAGGTTCATTTTTCATTCACTAATTCACTAATATCATTTATTTCAGAAGGATATATACAACATTAACGTTGGGTATTCCCCAAAAGGAAAGCTTAAACACACTATAAGCAAATTCATTCATACTGCAGAGTGCATTGGTTGTCAAATGAGCTTAAACATGGTCACAGACTGCTTGAAGGCTCCACATAGCTGAGACTGTAATAAAAGTGTAGAAATGTCTCCGTAGCGTTTGAGTGCTCCATTTACAACGGTCCTACTAGTCCTTAAGGAAGATCAAGTGTTGCATTGGAGTGACAAGAGAGCCAAGACCCGGGAAGGGGAAGGATTTTTAGCTGCGTGCACATCATTTGCTCTACCTGACCATGAATGAAAACAATTCATGTGCAGGAAGAGTGCTAGCAGTAGAAGAATAAATCCATGCTCTTACAGCTGGTCACATTTGGGTACTGGAATGTTTCCTAAATATTGGATTAAATGCTTTTCCTGATACTGTTTTCATCATACTGTGTTCAGTGACAACTGCTGTCTGATCTAGGCTGAGAGTTTCCCATCTGTTGTATCATGTACTACTTCTAAGCACTCAGCAATGGCAGTGGAGGGGTCAGCAGAAAACTGCTTTATGCTTTATGCTCAACAAGGGAAGAGTCATAGTCGACTTTCCCCACGCAGATTCTCTCAGCTGGTGTGGCAGTTCAGTTTTGACTGCCAACATCATCACAAAGCAGCAGAAAAACAAGATTTTAATGGCAGAACATCACATTTTTGCCATAATACAGAATGAGGGTTTTTCAATAAATAAAGAATAAAGTGTCAAGATTTAGCTAGAACAATGGTTTAACTAGCAAGCACAAACAAAGCTCCATTTAACCCAATCACACTGAAAAAAGCATAGCAAAAATGATCCATATTGCACTCGTGTGGACACGAAGGTCTATTTAACTGTTAACAAGTTGAGTATACAGTGAGTTGTCAGTTCTGATTTGCAGAAATTCATGCAAAAAGACCACTGAAGAAACCAATGTGACCAGCACTTATTGTTTTTAGCTACAAAAACATGATTGGACCAGCATTAAACCCGGACGTCAGTGTGACAAATAAAAATAAAAGGTATGTTTAAACTAAATATTCATTCTTTATATTAAACTCTGTTGTGCAAAAAGCAGCCAGGCAAGTGTAATTTTGATAGCACTTGCATGCAGTTCACTGACGTCAATTATGACATATTCTCTTGTTTCGGCTGCGTCAAGGACATTTTATTTGTTGTGTTCTAGGTGTTGACTGTGATTACGCTTTCACAACGGCTGTGAGCAAGTCTTAAAATGCAGAAGTAATATTCATGCAGTGCGTCTATATTAAAGTGGGGAAAGGAAAGTTCTGTTTTTCCCGTAGTTGAAATGCGAGAAATGTATTTGCATTCTCAGTTCCTTTTTCTATCAGAGTATAATTGTGTGCTCACCTGGACTTCGCGCAGGGAAGTGGCTTTTATCCAAAAGGTTGCCTCTGCAGTGGCACGATCCTCCACCCACACCTCTCGCCAAGGGGCCTCGCCTCAGGTTTTATCTGGGATGCCAGCCCCACTCTTCACACTTTACCGTACAAACAAGCACCGGCACACATACACTCACTCAGGGCTGTAATTACTGTCAGGGCAGCCAGTGCAGAGAAAACGGGCTGCAGCCAACTTGCTATAAAGTCTTTCCAGCTGGCTCGTTGTCCATGTGGATTCACTTTATTCCGGCTATTTTAAGAACAACAGGAATCCGCCTGATTGGAGATCTGTTCAGGGATTGGATTGTTGTCACAGAAAAGCCTGTTATGACGTTAACATCCTCATTTATTTGTCTCATTTATGTTTCCTGCCATTATTAGGAAGTTGTTTTGCAACAGAGACATTATGTCACATCTCCAACTCCTGCATCAATCAGCCCTCTGTTTCTTTTCTGAGCACATCAGAAGAAAAACTTGCCAAAACACAGAATTCTGATTGGTGAATGAATGAGGAAAAAAATACTGGTTAATCTTTTTCAAGCTCACATGTCCAGTGGTACCTAATGGACAGGTAATGATGAAGTAATGCTTTAGTACTGAGTAAGCACTCAGTACAATGAACCACTCTGCTTCACAGTAATGATGAGATGACGACGATGAAGTGACGAGGGTCCATTTCATTTTATATCTCACTGAACGGGATGCTCGAAAACATTAACACAAAAAAAGCAGTAGACATAGAGGCTTCACAGATAACGATGAACTGATCATTGGAAAGGTACTTATTAATAAGTCATCAATTCTCAAGGAGCTCTGATTAATTCCTAAGCAAATTTTGAATGAACTTATCTTTAAATAACCATGAATGTTTAATTTGAAGATACTTATTAACTAACAATAATTATCATTTGCCACTGGTTCCATGCAAATAATCATGATTTTGTCACTTTGATCACATAAAATTTTATTATTACACACTGCATGACCTGGTGTGTTCTCCCATCTTATAATGTCTCCCAGTATAAACCAGGACAGGAAACTCTTTTCTTAGAGAGATGACTGGGTGTCACATTTGTGTTATCACCTGGAGCACACAGAGAACGTGGCTGTCACAACTTCTTTCATCTTCATATTTCAGGTGATGGTCACTTTGCTTCTACTAGCAAAAAAAAGGCCTGTCTGTCTTTGTGTGACAGCATAAATGACAGTCATAGGTTGCATGATGTGCATGGAGTCATAAACTGCATGCATTCTAAGTTGCATACATTTTAACTACAAATTTTCATACTGACATCTTTACAGTTAATGAAATCACAAATAAGCAGTCTGAAACTAGGATGCCAGCTTACAGCAGTTGGTTGTCATAGTTACACAACAGTCCCTCAGCAGTTATAAATAGTTACTGTCTAAGCAAGTGAAGAAAAGATTTGTCACTGTAAACAGACCTCAATGAAATGCTGACACACATCAGCCCTGATCGTAGTTTGACACACCTGAGTAACAGCAAGCCAAAAGGAATCAAACCAGATCTGGGTTACAGAATTTCCTGAAGAGTAGAAAACTTGCAGTCCCACACCAGAGTAACTCATCCTCAACACAGCATCCCTTTACTCCAGCTACTCGTCCACATTTCTTATTAAATGAATAAATCCATAACCACTAACTGCAGATGTGCTGATAATAACTCTGGAGTTAACATCAGCACAAAAACTGATTGAGTCTCCTTGTCTCCTGTGGGTGTAATGTGTACATTGCTCAGTACTTTTGCCCATGTAGTGTACATTTTGTTCACTCTGTGGAAATCCTCTGTCTGACCACTTACACGAACAAATCTGTGATTACTCCATGCACATCAAACCTTATAAAGAAAGCATGTATGAGCTTCTTTGTGAAACTCACCTCACTTTTTTGTTCTCGATGAGTCGAGGCCAGAGCCCATACACCACACAGCAGAGTTTGTAGTGGAAGAGGAATTTAACTGACCAGGCTTTTTAGTAGTTTAATAAGTTAGATTAGTAAAAAGGTCCATACAGGAAGAATATTGAGGTGAAGGCAGAACCTGTTTTTAAGTGAATTTTATCCATTTGATCATATTTTGGCCTTTTTGCCACTATGAGAAAAACAGGCCACTCTATTAATTACACAGTACGCTGTATTGAAATATCATATAATCTCCTGGTTTTGGTTAAAGAATTCATCTATCTCGGAGTTCATCTGAAAGGGCCAAGAAAAGTAATTCATTGATGATGTTACAGCTTACACTGAATAGATGAGAGTATTTGCCGTGCAGTAAATTATATATGCTCTAAGCTGAACAACATTCCCTTGATAGCTTTGTAGAGCTGCAGGGCAGTGCACACTAAACCAATCAAAGTAATAACAAGAAAGAAAGGGAGGATATAAGAGGGAGGGAAGAAAGGAGATAGATACAAGCAGCTTTTGCTGATGAGGGTGAGCCAGTGGGCCGCTGGCTGTTTGTTCCACATCAGAATGTCAAGCAGGGCAGCAGCAGCCTGAGCTGAGTCACAGAAGTGAACATAATGTTGAGCGTTGGAGAAGTTTGAGTCTTTTAAGATTCCCAGGACCCACAAGTCAGCCACAACTCAAAAGGAGTGCAGATAAGGCTGAGTACTGCCCACACTGAATCGTCACAGCTAGGATTTCCTCCTCCAGGAAATGCGTGTGTGCTTAGTTGAAATAACCTTGAGTAAACAGAGCTCGATGCATTCAGTTCTTGCTTTCTGTGAATGTAGCCCAGTAGGCTACGGACGAGAGGCTGCAATAATGCTTTGGTGTTTTCACACCATAAACCATAGGTTGAACCAGCTGTCAGGTGTCATTTCAACGAGCACAGACACATTTACTGGTATATGATACTCACCTTGTGGGAAAGTTGTAAAACTAAAGTTGAGCAGAGCAATGAATAGGAGCAATTATGTATCTGTTATTACTGCAAATCCTGCTCATTGCTACACCACCACTGGCACTAGCCTACAGCTGGCTCAGATCAGCCACCCAACAGCACGTACCGTTGCTGCTGTGGGTGGTGTGAAGATTGTCACTCCTCAAGGAGTCCAGAAACCTGGATTGGATCATTTTTGTGTGAGAGTATCGAGTCTCTCAGCAATCCATGACAAAAGTGCCTAATCCAATCAGTCATTGTCAGCTCATATTGAGGCCTGCATTTGTAGTGTGGCTCCCAAGAACACCAAGTGAAAAAATCAGGCGACAGGGTGCATGAATCTGCATTTGTTGACACTGATGCAGTCTGAGTGCAGGGCTAAGGTCCTGCTGCTGGCTAAGCAAGGTATATGAAAAATAACAGGCATTTTTATGTTTTATATTTTAACAATCATGCTTACAGTATATTTAAACATGTAAGACACAATAGATGTTTTAATCCAGGATAAAACTGCACGCTAGCAACTTATGCTAACACTTTCCCAAAGAAAATGAGCATGCTGTCTTAACAAATTTAGCATGTATGTTTAGTACAATGCTAACATTAGCTAATTACTCCTTAAAGATATTACAGTTGAACCTTCTACTAACATACATGCTAAACACAAGACAAAGTTTGAAACAATGTGTGTTATTGTTCCATGCACAGTACCAGATGTTGTGTTTTAAAGCATGAGTGCTTTCTCCAAATCTTCTCAAGGATAGCTTTCAGTTTTCAGCCTCAAGCTTAGTATTTGACAACGCTACCTCAACAAAGGTCATGGTTAAGTCTAATATATTTTCCTCTGCAATGTCATTAAGTTAACTCAATGACAGGTTTGCATTGGTATGGTAAAATGCAGAAGCTATAAAGCAATACATTAATTTCTGTGTTGGTTCCACCCTTGGGCTTACATGCACCTGTGCAACCTAAAGAGCTTCACATTCAGGTTTTGTGATAGTTTTATGGGTAAGTTCAATAAGGAAGATCTACAGTCTCACAGAAGCACAGGCCGAGGGGGCGGTGTGGCAGCAATTTTTCACACCAGCCTATTAATCAACAAAAGACCAAGACAGACTTTTAATTCATTTGAAAGCCTGATGCTTAGCCTCGTCCACCCCAGCTGTAAAACTCAGAAACCAGTCTTACTTGTTATCATCTATCGTCCACCTGGGCCTTACACAGAGTTTCTGTCTGATTTCTCAGACTTTATATCTGATTTAGTTCTCAGCTCAGATAAAATAATTATTGTGGGTGATTTTAACCCCAACAGAGGTCGATTATCTTGTTAATAATTTCACCTCCTCACTACGTACGACTCTGGATACTGTAGCTCCTGTGAAAACTAAGGTCTCTAATCAGAAGTACCTGACTCCGTGGTATAATTCTCAAACACGTACCCTAAAGCAGATGACTCGTAAGCTGGAGAGGAAATGCCGTGTCACAAATTTAGAAGATAATCATTTAGCCTGGAGAAATAGTTTGTTGCTTTATAAGAAAGCCCTCCGCAAAGCCAGAACATCTTACTATTCATCACTGATTGCAGAAAAGAAGAACAACCCCAGGTTTCTCTTCAGCACTGTAGCCAGGCTGACAAACAGTCAGAGCTCTTTTGAGCCAACAATCCCTTTAACGTTAACTAGTAATGACTTCATGAACTTCTTCACAAATAAAATTTTAATCATTAGAGAAAAAATTACCAATAATCATCCCACAGATGTAATATTATCTACAGCTACTCTTAGTACCATTGATATTCATTTAGACTCTTTTTCTCCAATTGATCTTTCTGAGTTAACTTCAATAATTACTTCCTCCAAACCATCAACGTGTCTTTTAGACCCCATTCCTACAAAACTTCTCAAAGAAGTCCTGCCATTAATTAATGCGTCAATCTTAAATATGATCAACCTATCTCTAATAATCAGCTATGTACCACAGGCCTTCAAGCTGGCTGTAGTTAAACCTTTACTTAAAAAGCAGATTACAGAAATGACAATAATGGGGGTCGGTATCAAAGCAGGGTCTGTTTGGATTTCATTTATGGAAATGGACTGGCTTCTGTATAATGCTTTTCTAGTCTTACTCACCGTAGAGTGAAAACCAACAGAATCATAAATTCACACAGTGCTTTATTTTATGCAGTTTAAGGATTTTATCTACCCGACACTTAACATAACATGCATTTCTTTGTTGCTCCAAAACCCTTAGTTTTAGAGCAACATAATGTCTCCTTAGTGTCCTCGACCTTTTCCATGATCTCTTGATGTGTCCAGAAAACCTCACCTGGGATACATCCAGGACGCATCCTAGTCAAATTCTAGTAACCGCTTCCTTTAGATGTGGAGGAGCACCAGTTCTACTCTGAACTCCTTACCCAGCACCTATGTTTAGTTCAGACATCCTTAAGAGGAAACTTATTTTTCCCCACTCCTTGTATAAGTCATCCTAATCTTTCAGTCAATACCCACACCTTGTGGGCAGAGGTGAGGTTAGGAAAATGAATCAACCAGTAAATGGATAACTTTACATCAGCAAAGCATCTCTTGCTGCACATTAGAGCACCACAGTCTCAGCATCCCTGCTTATATTACACCTATCCATCTATTATTCCCCTACTCCAGTCTTTCTCCCGCCGATGAGCAGACCCCTAAGATACATGAAGTACTTAAGGCAGGGGTCAGCAACCTTTAAGACCCAAAGAGCCATTTGGACCCTGTTTCCACAGAAAAAACACTGGGAGCCACAAATACTTTTTGACATCTAAAATGAAGATAACACTGCATACATTTTTTTTTACCATTATGCTTTGTATAAACAACTACAGTGTGTTGCTTATGAAATTCATGAAGTGCTAGAAAGAAAATGAAATTTTATTGATGTAATGAACACATTTTGAACTAAAATTGAAAAAAATTATAACAAAAAAGAAAAACATCCAGTTGAAGGTCACTTTTAAATGAATTAAAAGCTGAACTTAAATTATCCATATAGTCAACAGAAACTGAGCCGTCATCCTTATATCACCTTTGGGCTTTCGGAGCCTGAATTTTAAAAATAATTGGAAAAAAGCACTATGCTCTTAAAAAACCATTCTATCATTTTATTTTTATATTTCATCATGATAATCTTCCAATTTAGAACTACAAGTTAAAAAAGAACTAACACAAATAAAATACAGTTCAGCTAAATACTTTTACAATTTCCAAACCACAACCGCAGGTTGCCGACCCCTGCCTTAAGGCAATAACTTAATTCCAACTTAAACTGGGTGATCCACTCTTTTTGGCTGAAGACTTGGAGGCTCTTAACCAACCATTTCACACTCTGCGTCAAACTGATCCGGTGGCCACTGGTGACTTGCTTGATGAAACCAACAGGACCACATCATCCTTGGAAAAAAGAATAAGCAGTTTTTGAGGCCACTCATTCCTCTGGCTACACAAAAAAACATATGAACAATGGTAAGACATGGACAGTCTGAAAATCCACCGGATGGGTCTATTTTTCCCAAAGAAGTCCTCACAGACAAAGTGCAAATAGCCACTCAAGTATCCTTTGGAGCTGGTCCAATGTCCTGTAACCAGATTGAAAATGTCTCCATGAGGAAACTTTAACGAATTCAAGGTGAATCTCATCCATCCCTGGATTCCTGCCATCAAGGAATTGTATTAAATACCTCTGTAATCATAACCCAATGATGAGCCAGTTGTTTCCCCAGATTCAGTTGTGTCTTCTCTTTTTAGGCCATCAACTGGATTTAGTAGATCCAGTAGATGTACCAGTAGAATACTTGATCGAGTAGATCAAGTATTCTTTCCACCACTATGTCCCAAGTTAGCAGCACTACCAAAGCTGCACTCTGCTTTGCCTGTCGGTACCTGTCAGCTGCCTTCAGAGGCTTGACAGGACTCTTCATCTCAATCGTTCCCCATCTGTCTCACTGCTTGCTGATGCAACATGCACCAACAGCCTCACAGCTCAGTGCAGCCTCCTTAGCAAAAAAGGTACACATTATGATGTGTTTATTCAAAATTCTAATAGCCAGATCTTTGATTTGACATCAATATAGGAAACAAAAGAGAATAAAAAATGAGCATTTTAAAATGATATAAATCACTGTTATTACCTTTAAGGTAGCAAAAGATCTTCCATTTACAATCATCAAAGAAAAGAGCCCTTACCTTAATAACACAGATTGTGCATATGCCTATTAATAATCATCTATAAGTGCAATTAAATGCTAGACTGACTCTGGAGGTCACACACTCAGTGACGCACCATAGACCTTCTTTGAAAGCATACAAATGTTTAAGTATATACACGTTGCTGTATAATTACAAACATTTGCAAATGATGGAAATACATATTCAGCAACCAGTGTCATTAACAACTGGAGCTGCTTTTACAGCCCCATCCTTTAAAATCCCTTTCAAGTACCCACTTGAATATTGATTAGTGAACCTAACTACTTAAAGTTGTTTGAGAAATCCCCTTCTTGTATTCATCTAGTTAAATGACTGCATACATGCGTAATCAACAGCGCCTTTGAATGTTACTGCTAAAGAAGACATGCAAAGCAGCTTATGCATACTGGGATTCAGTGCTTTTCCTGACAGCCCATTCTCATGCTTTGGACACAGAGCCTTGTTTGCTAAAAGCTTTTGAGGAGTCATTACACAAAGCTTTTGCTATAATTTATCTCTAAGTGCAGTGCCATTAAGTCAAAACGTTGTGATATGCAAAGCCAACCAGGCCTGCAAGTCTATCTTACTATTGTCTTTTTTATTATTGCTATTTTACTTGCGAAGGTGTAGACCACAGAGCCTGTCAAACTGTCAGCAGTTATAAAAGCAACTCACAGCAATCAAATGTCAGGCTACCAGTTGGATAGCATAGAGGGAGCAGAAAACAAAAAAGAAAAAAAAAAGGTAATTACAGTGCTGAACAATGCAAGATAAAAGTTTAATGCATTATGTCAAGAACAAAGCTGGTTTTTCTTAAGTTTTGTAGTTTCTTGTGCAGCAAAATAGGAAGAAATTCTTCTAATGCATTATTTTTTATTGGGTTTGCAAAAGTGAAACCACAGTAAAGTTCTACCATGCAAAACAAAAGGAAGGCCACTGTCAATTTTTTAATGCTGATATCTTGAGATCAAGATCAAGCTTGGAAAAACGTAACGCTAACTGTCATATCCTTATTAAAGTAAATTAGCAAAGGATAACCCTAATGCATGAATCATATATTAATACTTGCTACATTTTGAACCTGATCCACAAAATGCACAGAAAAAGCATGTGTCCATATTTCAGGGGATTTCTCCTTGGCTGCTATTTAGTTCTCATCTTTCTGAGATATAACTGCTAATGTCTGATAACCTTTCTTTGATGAATGAATGAAATGTTGACATTAATTCTAACTTTAATGATTGCAAGTTCTATGGCTTCCGTACAACAATGTCCTTAAAAACATGTTATTGACCCAAGAGTGAAGTCAAAAGACAACAAGGTGGTATAGACTCATTTAAGCACTGCAGATCTGTCTGTTGCTGCTGGTACCGTGTACACACGTCTAACTTACTTATTGTGACAGTAGTACAAACACACACTTCATGATCTGAGCCTCATTCAGATAAAGGTCAAAAGTCTTTACTGAGCAATGATTTGGTACACAAAAATGTATTCTAAGGCTAAAGCAGAGCGAAGGAAGAGTCAAAAACATAAAAGCTTGATTCGGTACCCCAAGGAATACACAAGTAATGGCTGGACCACCAGACTCAGAAGTAATAAGTTGACCTGGCACAGGGGAAGAGGAACAAAGAAGCTAAATATCACAAGGAGGAAAAAGTAATTAGAGTAGGGCAGAGATAAAATAAGGTGGGAAATACAAGAATAAGGCAAGGTATCTGAAACAAAAGTTGAGTAATTTAAAACAACCAAAAAAAGAATTAATGAAAAGCATAATCTTTTACAGCAGCATGCAAGAGCATGTAGCACAAATCCACTATATATAGTAATACACAGTGTTGGGAAGGTTACTTTTAAAATGTATTCCACTGCAGATTACAGATTACAGAATACATGCCCCAAAATGTATTTTGTAACGTATTCCGTTACGTTGCTCAATGAGAGTAACGTATTCTGAATACTTTGGATTACTTAATATATTATCATGTTTTTTTTACAACTACATGAATGTACTATTGCTGTGTGATTTATTACTATTACTGAAGGCTACTCACCATACCAATACCAACTAGATTTTTAAATCTCCAAATGTTGATTCTGTTCATCTGGATGTAGCGTTTTGTGGGAGAAACGTTTCGTCACTCATCCAAGTGACTTCTTCAGTCTCAGCTGACTGCAGGTTTCAATCTTATAAACAGTACATTTGCATAATGACTGAAACCAGCCCACTGAAGGAACAATGGGCTGGGAGGTCAGTTCCTTAATCATAATTATGCAAATTCTCATGACCATTGATCAACAACCACTGACCAAAACCCGCTGATCAATGGCCATGAGTACCATTCACAGAGAGTTGGGGAATGGCTGCAATCACAGCATTGTAAGATGGCAAAAGATGTACCCTTAGGCCCCCTCCTCGATTCAGAGATGGTCTTTCCCTTTTCACGTAAATGGCCTCCCTGACTCTGCGCTCAAACCAGCGTTCCTCCCTGTCCAGGATGTGTGCATCCTCATCATTGAAAGAGTGTCCACTGGCCTGTAGGTGTAAATAGACTGCAGAGTCCTGGCCTGACGAGGTGGCTCTTCTGTGTTGTGCCATCCGCTTCGCCGGAGGTTGTTTGGTTCCCCTGATGTGTAAATCCTGGCAATCCTCCTGCACTTAACAGCGTACACTATGTTACTCTGTTTGCGTCGGGGGACCCGATCCTTGGGGTGGACCAGTTTTTGGCGCGGCGTGTTTTGGGGTTTAAAAGCCACAGAGACCCAGTGTTTAGAAAAAATGCGTCTCAACTGCTCCGATACTCCTGACACGTACGGGATCACTACAGGTTTTCACTTGGACAGCGGTTGTCCTTCTCTCCTGGATCGGCTGGAGCTTTCTCTAGGTGCCTTTCCCGCTTTGACAAAAGTCCAGCTTGGATAACCACATTTACTCAGGGCCTTCTTGATGTGCCGTTCTTCTGCCTCCCTGGCTGCTGTGTCTGTGGGGATGGTGTTCGCTCTGTGTTGTAGCGTCCTGATGACACTCAGTTTATGCTTCAGTGGATGATGAGAGTCAAACCTTAGATACTGATCTGTATGTGTAGGTTTACGGTACACGTCAGCTTTTAGATGTCCCCCATTCCTGATGGAAATCTCACAGTCTAAGAAGCCTAACCTGCCACTTTTCATATCCTCCCTGTCGGTCCACCGAGTTAATGTGATCCGTGAAATGTAGTACGTCCTGAGATTTGATTTTCACCCAGGTGTCATCCACATATCTGAACCAATGGCTTGGTGGTGTTCCAGGGTAGGATACCAAAGGCCTCTTTTCCATTTCTTCCATGTACAAATTGGCCACGATGGGTGAAACTGGGGAGCCCATGGCACACCCATGTTTCTGCCTGTAGAACTGACCCTTGTATGTGAAGTAGGTTGAATGAAGACACAGTTCCAAAAGCAAACACACACGGTCGATGCTGAGAGTGGTCCTGTTGCTTTAGATTTTTAAATCTTAATAAAAAATGAGTAACAGTAGGTGGACATTAGGTAAGGCTGCACTTTTTGCAGTCATCTCGTATAGAAAACTATTCCGCGCGTATATAAAACAGGTCTACGGCTCCGAACTATAAAGGGACCTCTGGCTAATACGTCGGGTTCGTGCCGGGCTCGTAGCTGAAAACTAGCTTTACTTTGTTGTCTGGGTCAACTTTGCTAGTGAGAGACAGAGAGAGGCGTTGAAAGGCTGCTCCAACGGAACTTATTGTTTCAGAGGAAAACACGAACACGGTGTACAGTCGAGTCTTAACAGCTTACTTACAGCTGGGCTGGTCAGGCTCTCTTCTTGGCTGCAGTGGTTGTTATTATATTTACATGCTTCCAGCTCCCGTTTCTGCTCCGTGACAGCTCGTACTTTTCCTTTTTCTCCCTCCTTGCTCACAGACACATAACATGTATGGCAGTCCATTCTCCCTGCAGCACGTACTACACTGCCCATCAGGCTACATTCTTTAGGGCGATGCCTGTAACACTCTGCTGTTGCCTTCATATGAAATCATTTAAAAAAATATTTCTTTACGTCATTATGAGACACGAGATTGAGACACAGGCATTTGAGCCTCTTAATGCGTGTTTTGTTTGGATTTCCACCGGCATGGAATTACCAAAAATAGAGAGACCATAGCCTAACATGTGAAACAGGAAAAGACTGCCGTGTAATCCCTTTACTTCAGCAAAGTAACTGTATTCTGAATACCACCTTTTTAAATGGTAACTGTAATGGAATACAGTTACTCATATTTTGTATTTTAAGTACGTAACGGCGGTGCATGTATTCTGTTACTCCCCAACACTGGTAATACATGAGTGTCAAACATAAGCCCCAGGGGCCAGAATCGACCTGGCAAAAACTGCAATATGCCCTGCTGCCTGTCTTTGGAAAATGTGTAGAACAGAAATTATGGACTTGTAATTGTATTGTCCTGCATTTTACAGATTTTCCTGCTAATAAACCTCTCCCCTATGGCCAGTCACGTTACACCAAAGTAATTAAGTTATAGTTTTAACATTGAATCCCAAAGAGTCATGCTGACGGATTTCTTTCTGTTGAAATAGCACTTCAGTTGTTAAGATATCTCAGGGATTAAAAGTGTAGTTAAACTCCTGTACACAGACAGAAAGGGCTGGCCCCGCCCACATAAACTCAATGTGGTGGTCCGTGATATTAAAGGAGTTTGAAATCCTTGAAATAATGAACCTATATCTTCTGTACTTTATGTCACGGACCGTGGGGATGTGAGAAATGAGGACCCAAAATGCAGGACTTGGCGCTGAAGGCAGTGCGTTTATTTACAGTGGTGACAATCCAAACAACAATAAATTCCCCGTGCGATCCCAACTCCCGTTCCGTGTCTTCTCCTTTATCCCGTGCTCCGTGCTCTGTCTCCGTTCCCTGTGTACTGTCCGTGTGCTGCCTCCTGGTCGCCACAATTCCTCCTGAGAAACACGCATACAAAAGGCAGTCGTGAGTACAAAACCTAACGGCAGACTTGCACTAACCTTGCACATTAAACTAAGACTGACGGGAAGTCACTCAACGATCCAGCGTCGAGGAGCTCTCAGCCACACTGTTTTGAAGCTCCTCTGACGAGGCTTGATCGGCGCCAGGTGTGTGTGGATTCCTGGGTGGGACCGGTCAGCTGGCAGGGCCACACCCACCAGGCCTAGAAGTGCCTGCCACGACCGCACCCTCACACACATGCACACACCCATAAACACCTGACAGTACACCAACACGGAAAACAGGACAGCAGACACAACCATAATAACAATAACCACAATAATAATGATAATAACTACAATAGTAGTCCACACTGCTCACGGACCCCGAATCCCTGGAACTGGGTCCGTGACACTTTAGTTTATATCTACACGTTATATGTGTTGTGCTTTCTGCAGATAGCAGAACTATACAGTTGTGCTCAGACAACCATGGGCATGAATGTCATGGTAATTTTGGACTTCTTCTTTGAAATGTTCCTTTGTCAAGAAGAAATGACTGCACAGCATACACCCTTAGTGACTTAAAAATGCAGTAGTTTGAATTCATATAGAACTTTATCAGATCCACACATGATCAAATACTAACATTCCTGCACATGATGAGTGCATGTGAGCTTTCTGCAGAGGTATGCTACAGGCTCTAGGATAAAATCTTGTGCATTAAACCAGACTACTCATTATCTAATACCTTATACTAAGGTATGCTACAATATTGAGCCATTACTAGATCTGCATTTGCATATCAGCAGCATCTGGTGGAATGAATTTAAAACAAAATCCACTGAATGTTGGGTAATTTAATGCCCACGAAGTCTTCGTGCAAAGCCTAGTAAATCCAGATCGAAACACAAAAGTTTCACCTGAAAAGCTGAGTTGATACAAGGAGCATAAAATGGAAATACTCTGCGCATTACTCGAGCTAATGCCATTGAAAGACACCGCGGTCTATCTTACATATAAGTAGAAGGTTATTTAGCATTGCGATATTCAACCTCACTTTTAGACACACTCTCCCTGACTGGGTTGTTGTGCCTACTGGTGCTGCAGAATTCAAAGGCTTCTCCCAACTCATGGCATGCTGTGTGAAAATCAGTACATTACTTACTAATGGATACTGCATGCACACCATTTGGGGACCATGCAGGCTTTTCTCTAATAAGTGAGAATTATTCAAAAGCATAAAAACTGGGAACAAGAATAATAATAGTTTGTTGCTTCCACTGCTTATTCATTTGTGTCTGAGTCTGTGGATTTTCGTGGGAACTTTTCTAACGGATAAACATGCTTTGCAATAACAGATGTTATTTTAGATATGCACAAGGGGTTAATTAATACAAGAGTTGCCCTGCTTAAATATTCCTTAAATACCTCTCTTTGAGTGGACCTCACTCGTTTGGATCACTGGCTCAGACTTTTAAAAGGAGTCACGCTGAGAAACCCGTGTCTCACTTCATCTAGCTGCCTACTATGTGGAGATTTCAGCGGGAAGTGAGTCATTCCCTCCTGTTTCTGTGCTGCTGGTGAAGAGATGAGCTACACGACCCTGGCGCATGATTAATTAGTGATCATTATCCCATCTCCGCTCCTCTCAGTGGGTGGTGTGCTTTTGTCCTTGCATTTATTAGTATAGCTAGCTACACAACCAGCCGCCTTTGGCGTGACTGTGGGGCATGGGAACGTGCGTGTCACAGAGGTCTGGCAGAAACTGTCCGATTTTGCGATCATGCGTCTTTCTTTTATTTTAGTGTTGCGCTTTTCTCTGCGAGATCAGGACAAAGAGGGGAAAATGAGGAAGGAAGGGAGGAAGGAAATGTTCAATGGGGTGACAGCCAGGGTGTCATTAGACTCCTTTCAGAGTGGGGTGAGCGGCAGTGTTAATGCGCTTGAGCTAAAAAGCAGCTCATTCATTAAAAAATAAAACTGAACAAAGTTTCAAATGAATGTTCATTCACCCCCCAAAAATAAAAAAATAAACATTGGCTTGGACATTTTGAAGAAATGTTGCTTGCCTTCAGTAAAGGTGTTGGATACGTGCGCAATCAGGTGCCTCTTCTTTCTGTGCTGATTATAGCGCAGTATAATTCAGACTACTACTGTAAGGTGACAACTCTCATGATTATTTCACCCAAATAGCTCATTTGAGTACAGGGTAATTACCCAGTGACATCATGGATACGGCACCCATATTCTGAAATGTATTCAGGATTTAAATGACTGGCTCACCTGGGACCAAGGCCTACAACGACGGCTATTACCTAAAAACAAATGTGAAAAGTAAAGCCTGGAATCAAATTAGAGATTAAAAAGATTCTAAAACATACCAATTATAATGTTTTCATTTTGTTTTGCCACCGTTGATCTGCTCTTGCGTGTATTCTTCCGCTGCATTCAGAGTTCGCTGAATGTGTGTGCGCGCCTCTGTGGATCTGCTTTAGAAGATTCGATTTCTTTAGCTGTCTCATGTTTTCCTCTAAGAAACAGTCTCGTTAGAGTAGATCTTTGAAATGGGAGAACAAACACAAGTAATTTTATAAATGATAGAGATTTAGTTGAGATTTAAAAGAATTAAAAGAGTGACTTCACTCCTGACTTTAGCTTTAACATTTTTAGGGCAGGGTTGGAGTAGTGCAGCCTTGGATGGATTTTTTACCTAACTGAAAATGATAAAGCGTAGTATAAAACATAGATATTCAAGTTACTGTGGTATTAACATTTATAGTGATTTTTGTACACTACGTCCTCTACAATTTCACTTATGGAAAAGATAAGCTGTGCCTCTAATTTTTGAGTGCTCTCAGTCCAGGGGGGGCTAATCCATAAAAGCAGCCCCGAGCCCTTAAAGCTGACCCTTCTCTTAACACCTACTCGGACAGACTGCACACCTTCTGATTACCTCTCATCTGGTGTGCTGCGGCCATCAGACTCTTCAATTACATCTGCTAATGGAGCAGCCTCTCTTCTAACCTGGCCTTCCATCTAGTGTGAGGGAGCAAATGTGAGACAAGAAAAAGCAAGATTGCTAGAACTCAGGAGAGAGGTACTTGTTGCTTTATAATACTCCTTTCCCCCGAAAAGGGAAGAAAAAAAGTGAATTTGCAATGAAAAATCAGTTCACACAGTTTGGAAGAACAAATAAAAAAATGTAGATGCATTTAAACCCCTAATAGGAGTTTTGGTTTCCTGTTTGCAACTTCATGACCCTAAAAAAGCCAAAATATTTAAAAACAACATATTTAAAGATGTGAAAGGATATTAACCTGGTAATAATACTGAAATCATTCTTTTTCAGCTGTGGCAGGTCTCAGCAAAACAAATCCAAGTGACTTACTTTCACAAATGATTCTGCAGTGACTCACCAGCATTTTCTGGTTACTCACTGGTAACCAGATTCACGCTGTTGGCCTTTTGCAATATGCCTTGTGACTCTAAGTTGCTGCACTTGACCACAGAGGGCACTCTGAGTAAACAAATAAAGGCTGTGGTGATATTGAATCATATGCAGCAGTATCTGCTGTCATTGCTTCGACTGTACGTTTTGAACTGTCAAGTAATCCACACACGCTGAAGCTTGACATGATGTGAACACACAAATTGCTTTATTTGCTGCCACTGCTTTACAGCATATTGGGTTAGAGGTGAGTGAGGCCCCTCCGAATAATGTCAGTGGCTTTTAACATGACACTGTAGCAGCACTCACGCAAATAATGAAACAGCCTTGCTCTGGGAGCTTAATATAGGGCCAAAGCTCTCGATGCGGCAGAGACAAATAACATGCAATATGCAGTTAAATCTTAAAGATCTTCTGAGTGTGTTCTGTAGACTCTGTGGATGCAGGAGCTCTACATACACTATTCAAAAACTAAATAAATAAAGGAATAGTTTGAAAACATATCAGATCTTAATGGGAAAAAACCATGCTGGAAATCTACACTGATATGGACTGACGAATGTGTTAGGAACGAAAGGATGTTACATCATTTGACAGAAATTAAAATTATCAACCTACAGGGGGCTAAATTTAAAGACCCCCCCCCCCCGAAAAGCAGGTTTTATCCATTTTGCAATTTTTGTTTGCAGCAACTCGAAATGTCACTCAGTAGTCTGTATGGCCCTGACGTACTTGTATGCCTGACAACTTCAGGACACACTCCTAATGAGATGATAGTCTGTGTTCTGGATCTCCTCCCAGATCTGGATCAGGACATCACTGAGCTCCTGGAGAGTCTGAGGTGCAACCTGGCAGGATGGACGTGCATAATGTTGCAGAGGTGTTCTGTTGGATTTAGGTCAGGTGAGCGTGCAATCCAGTCAGTGTTATCAATTCCTTCATCGCCCAGGAACTGCCTGCATACTCTCGTCACATGAGGTCGGGCATTGTCGTACACCAGGAAGACCCCAGGACCAGTGTGGGGTCTGACAGTGGGTCCAAGGATTTCATCCTGATACCTAATGGCGGTCAGGGTGTCATTGCCTAGCCTGTAGAGGTCTGTGCGTGCCTCCATGGATATGCTTCCCTAGACCATCACCGACCCACCACAAAAACCAATGATGTTGAATGGTGTCACAGTGAGATTAATGCTCTCCATAGCTTCTCCAGACCTCTTTATATCTGTCACATGCACTCAGGCTGAAACTGCTGCCATCAATGAAAAACACAGGATACAAATAATTCTGTTTTCTATGGCAAATGCCTTTAATTTGTTTGAGCTACCATCTAACAATGACATCATGAATGTGAGCATAGTTGATCCTTCAATCAGGCATTTTTATTTTAAAGGAATAGTCTGATATGCTGAAAAATACATGCATTTGGTTTCTTACCAACAGTGTGATGAGACAATAAATACCACTTTTCCTGTCTGAAGGATAAATATAAAGCTATTTCACATGTTCAAAACTAACCAGTTGATGGTTTATTTAATGTGTGCTAAATATGCTGTGCACCATACGCAGCGTATACTGTTCACTGCTCGCTCATTTAACTCGACACGATGTGCTTTCAGTAGATACTGTGAGATAGGGCTGCACGTCTAAGCAAAAAAATCGTGATTCTCATTTTATGCAAAATCGTGCAGCCCTACTGTGAGATAGATACTCTGAGATAGATACTGTGTAAAACTGCTTGAAAATGTATGTGTTCTTTACATTACAATGACAGTCTTTTGCCTGTTTGCTAAAATGTCACAAGATCTTTGATATATGACTGCAGGCTACTCTTTGACGCACTATGACATCACTGGCTAAAGAAAACCTGGTAAAACTTTGGAATACAGCAGGAAACAAATAAATAATTATATTTTAAGTAAGCAGCATAAATTATGGAGTGTTCTAATCCTTGTTGTTTTACATCTTTATTTAACAGTAATTTGATGTGGATGGATGTTCTACTCAGGTGTTCTTTTATTACACCAATATAAATGTGATAAAGGCTGTTATTACAATCAAAATTTGCAGGACTATGTGACCTTATAATGACGAAGCCAAGTCGGACACAATTGTCTGTCTCTCACAATCACTGTTTAAACATAACTTTCAAAAACATGTGCAGGAAAGGAGTATCTCATTTCCTGTAAAATACCTGGAAGTCAGGCAAGGTTAAGCTACTACATAAAACGGCCTGTGCCCCAAAATGTATCGTGTTGTTACAATGTATTGTGGGGAAATATTGTGTGCTTACACAAACTGTAATTTTCCCTGTAATTTGTCATAAAATTTACGAAGTTATGTGAAATTACTTCCACAATACTTAAATTTAATTAAATTATGATTATTTATTTGTTTCCCCCTTAACCCAGTCTTCCTATCTTGAAGTACTGGTAGGCAAATCTAATTACATTATAATTTCAAATAAAATACATTGAAATTCCTTTTAAAAACAGGGGAATTGTGCCCATTTGTTGGACGTCTATATTATGAAGTTTCCCCCAAACCCCAAATTAACAAAAATCAGCACTGCACTGCTACCTTCTAGCCTCCCTTCAGTGCCTGTGTGGAGCTGCTCTTCATATGCTTACACAGTCTGGCTTTGTGAGTTATCTACTCCAGCTTTAAAACCCTGTGCATCTGCAGGCAACAGGATATCCTGCTGAGAAATGCGGCAGGATAACAGCTGCTTCTGATTTCTCTGGGCTTGCTCGATCATGTCCGATGGCAGTGAAGCTTTTAGAGGACTGTCACGGAGCAGAGTGGGGCCATTATACACTCTCTCCACCACTCTGATGGAAAAAGGGTTGAGCCCATCAGAGCGGTGCTGAGAGCCTCTATGCTGACAGACCGTGGCCAGACAAAGGGGAATCTATCTGCGTCCGAGCTCTCCACGGGAAGTCTTTGACATCCCCAGCCAGCTGTGCTGCAGTGGAGAGCTTCTTCCATCGTGTTTATCGACTGAGAGCTGTCCTCTAATTGAAAAGAGCTGGAATGGAGACTGTCACTTTGACTCCCTCTTCATGAATAACTCATCGATAGCTTTATGAATAACTAATCAATGATCCCGAATCAAAGATCAGACGCGCGTCCCTGCAGAACTTAGTCGGAGGAAAACACTCCCGACTTTGCCTCATTAGACTGAAGTGTAAATATCATCTTACCATCTGTCCATACAAGAGGCTGCAATTATCTACACTTAAAAATAGAGACCTACATAAAATGGGTTCCATCCAGCCACAGCACCCATTAACCTGAACCATGCATTTTCAGTAATACATGAGATTGCATGTTGGACGCCTGTGGCTGCGTATCTTGGAGATGCAAGGTGAAAACACCAGCAGCCATTGCTATTGGTTAAAATCTACATTCCTTTAGATAAATAAACTTCACTCACTCGATTGTGTCAGGAGTTCCCAAATAATAGTCAGAGTTTAGGAGTTAAATACTACAGACGGGCTTGGCGTGACCTTTGCTGAACACTGCTTTGATATCATACATTCTGGTGAGTGAGTCTGCAATTGGCGTGAGCCGAGCAGAAAAAGGTCAAAGCAGCTTTCAGCTATACCTTATATTTAGGAAAGTGGATTGTTTCTTGGAAGTGAAAGGCTACTTCATCCAGCAGGACTACTCCACTACATATACACACACAAAAAGGTTGAACCCTATAGTTTTTAGAGAGAACATTTCCCTGTTTTCAATATACGTTAACAACTATTTTAAAGGTTACTGGAATAAAAGGAGAATACATGAGAGTCTGTTATCTATAGACTAAACTTGAGCTTCCTTTTATGCTTATTGTGTTTGGTTAGTGAAGAGTCTGGGAAGGTCACATTTAAATAAAAGATGTTCTTGCTAAATACTTCGCAGCATGTTGGCCCACATGTAGTTTGCTGGGATCTACCCTGGGTGGAGGGTATTTTGAGCACTGAAGGATGGATAGAGTCTGAGATTGTTCATGTCTTAAGCTGCAGCTTTGTGTTGTAATCACTTGTTTTTCAGTTCAGGTGCGTCCGCTCACTGACACATCCTTTCTTGAGCTGCAGGTCTCTTATGACACTGAAATAGCAATGTCTTTAATTTTTATCTTATTCAATGTGATATGTGGAGTTACTTTATTATCTTGCTCTCAGGCAGTTCTGATGGCATCTGTTGGCCTTACACTGTTACACAACCACCAGGAGCCGGAGCTGTTGATACAAGGCAGGATGGACATTTACACGCACATTTAATCGTATTGAATAGTATTCTTTCAAAGCAATTAATGATGAGAAATTAAAGAAATGTACATTTGTAGATTGATTCCAAACGGTTTTCGGAATGCATAACATACAGACTGGTTGGGTGGCCTACGCTTTGGGATGAGAACGTGTTGGAAATGATCAGCTGAAAACCAGCTGTTTCCCCTACGGTGGCCCTGAGGGGCAAAACAGACCGCACCTTAAGAAAAGCAGCAGAAAAACACAACGGAAATAGAAAATACAAACAAATAAGAAAACAAAGAAAACTGAAATAGAAAACAAAAACTGGATTGTTTCTGGGGGATATAATGACTTGAAGAACTAGATCCGGATGTGACAAGCTAATGCTAAACAGCTGATAGCAAGCATCTATTATATGTGATTAAAATACACATTGAATTGAGTTCCCTCACAACAGTCTGTGAAGGTTCTCAGTCATCCAGGTCATCATAGTCTAAGGAGCTTGGAAAGAAAAGCGTCTGGACTTCTTTAAGTTGCTTGAAAAGCAACTTAAAGAAGTAAACATAGGTGTGCCGTGAGAGATCGTCCGGTGTGCCGTGGGAAATTATTTAATGAACTACATAATTTTGTGATTTGTAATTACGTCCATGTTTAACCTCCTAAGACCCGAGCTCTTCCATGGCATGCATTTTTAATTTCTCTTTGATATTTGGGTATATTGGAGCCCGATGGATGTAAAAACAAAGAATTACCAGATTTTTTTAAATCTTTTTTTTTTTTTAAGAAAAATAAGAGCCACATATGAGGATATTCGTTTAAAATTTTGATAGAACAGTAGCAGTATAACGTCCTCGTAAGTGGATATCAGGCCCTTGTAGAGCAAAATTGAGTATTTTGGTCTAAATAACCCAAAATGTGATGTCCACATATGTGGACGCCAGGTCCTAGGAGGTTAAGTAACTTGACTGAAAATTCTATGGTCCCAGTTTCCTGCACATGGAGGAAAAACCAGCTACACGTAGCCTGATTTCAGGTAAAACTTTAATCAAACTGTGTTTAATGGCTGAAGCCAGGAAAACCTCGACCAATCTATACGGTCTTTTCAGTTATAAAAATAATACATAAAAACTGCATGCTAGCTTTAAATTGTTTTGTTTTTTTTAATAAATCTCGTGACAGCCTCAGTAAGGTTGATGGTAATGTCATTACATTTGCAGGAAAAAAAGAAAGAAAGAAATGATAGTAGTGTCACGGACCCGGTTCCAGGGACTCGGGGTCCGTGAGCAGTGTGGACTACTATTGTAGTTATTATTATTATTGTTGTTATTATTATGGTTGTGTCTGCTGTCCTGTGTTCCGTGTTTGTGTTCTGTCAGGTGTTTATGGGTGTGTGCGTGTGTGTGAGGGTGCGGTCGTGGCAGGCACTTCTAGGCCTGGTGGGTGTGGCCCTGCCAGCTGACCGGTCACACCCAGGAATCCACACACACCTGGCGCCGATCAAGCCTCGTCAGAGGAGCTTCAAAACAGTGTGGCTGAGAGCTCCTCGACGCTGGATCGTTGAGTGACTTCCCGTCAGTCTTAGTTTAATGTGCAAGGTTAGTGCAAGTCTGCCGTTAGGTTTTGTACTCACGGCTGCCTTTTGTATGCGTGTTTCTCAGGAGGAATTGTGGCGACCAGGAGGCAGCACACGTACAGTACACAGGGAACGGAGACAGAGCAAGGGATAAGGGAGAAGACACGGAACGGGAGTCGGGATCGCACGGGGGATTTACTGTTGTTTGGATTGTCACCACTGTAAATAAACGCACTGCCTTCTTCGTCAAGTCCTGCATTTTGGGTCCTCATTCCTCACATCCCCACACAGACCGTGACAAGTAGATAAAGATGTACAGGAGTATCAGTATTTTTAGGAATCATCTGAGGTATGTCCAGTATCTGCAGTAAAGTTTAGCAATCCATCAATAAGTGTCAAGAGATTTCACTCAAAACACAAAATGCCAGCCTCATGGTGCTGCTAAAAAAAGGCCAGGGCTAAATTTTAGGGTTATAATCCGGATGCCTCGTCTGGGAATGTGGCAAAGCATCCATCCACTTCAACTCTGTGTGTATGTGTGTGTGTGCAGTCTGAGTTCTGAGGGTGTCTAGCAGTGGGTTATTATGCACTAGGCTACAGTTAGTGTAGCGCTTAACACAATCACTTGACAAGCTAAAGGCTGTCAACACAAATCCCGTTTGGGATTGTGTCAGGAAGAGCATCCAGTGTAAAACTCTGCCAAATCAAACATGCTGTGCTCCCTGCTGTGGTGACCCCTTGAGATGAGAGGGCAGCTGAAAGTAGGATAATTATTATGTACTAGCAGCCATATGGAAACTTTGAAAACCTTTTATTCACTCACTGGATAAGATTTTGCATCGTACTCATATGTGGATAATTCCAGTTTCGTGACCTTTCAGAAACTGTCTGGACATCCATTAAAACTCAGATGTAATTTTAAAACTGTTTGGCTGTCAAAGTCCTGAAAAGTAGACATAAGAGATGCAAGGCTTTTGTTAGATGATGGCAATAAAGTAAACAGCAACAGAGTGAAAAGAGCAGGAGCTTGATTATGGCTAACAATGGCTTATTATTGCATGCCTAAAGGGTACAGACTGACTGGAACAGCCACAGAATTACAAACAGTTTATGATAAATTCAGACTTCCAGTGAAGTACCTGACAAAATGTTATGCTTTTCTGCTCTTTGGACCATAAGAAAAAAAGAATATAAACAGTCCTCACTGATAGATCTACGTCACCCTTATATAAATTGTCTAAACACTAAATCAGGGTTTCCGGTAGGTTGACTGCTTTTTTGCCACCAGATTCAAGTTGGGATGTTTGTCTGTATGTGAAAGAGACACACAACAAGATGAAGTAGACTCACACTGAGGTGAAAAGCAGCATTTATTTTATATGCTTATGTTAAAAGAGAAACACAATGGAACTGCTGGTCGACAGCAGATATTATTTATGTTCAGGGTAACTAAAGATATTTTTCATATTCGGCATACACACATATGCACGTTTCTGCAACATGACTGACGAAGGATCTGCTGTGATATTGCACTAACGGAAAGAATTTGGATCGGTGCCACCTTTCTCCCCGAAAGGCAACTAAGATGCTCAAGCAGCACTGACACAATAACTGGTTCACATGGCAACATTTTGACCTTTAACTGTCACCTGAGGCGCTCCAAGCAAAAGCAACACATATCCAACTATCACTAGATAAACCAATGAGGGAGAAACAAACCACTTTCTCCGTTTCATTGTACTACCATAATGTTATAAAACTGTTCTAAATAAAAATAAGTCGGTAACAACTGCTTCAGTAACAACATGGTGAAGATACTGTGCCACCATGTGGCTTAGTGGCAAATATACCCTGGCCTACTCAGACTGTGTGGGAAGGAGGTCTGTACGAGACCCACAGATAGATCAATAAACACATGCTGTGAGCATACGGCAAAAAAACGAGTTTGATACAAAGGGGAGTCAGAATAGCTTGACACAACTTCCTACTGACAGCTGATGGGAAGCATTTGGATGTGAAAACCATGCTCTCCATAAAGTAACTGACAACAGAAAACCTGGATGTGTTGTTCAGTGGATGAAAACTGCTGTCACTGCTTGATTAAATAATGCGCAGAACAGGACATGAAAATGATCACCATAATAGGATCTCACTAATGATAGTCCGACAAGTCTCACATTACCAGCACGAATGGCTAAATTAACCAGGAGAAATCATCGTGGCCTTTTTTCTGGGTTGAAGAGGAAACGATAAAAAGACATTAAAGCAGCATAAAAACAGCACTGAAGGGGAATACATCACATTCAGCTTTATTCAATCTTGGCCTCAACTCCAACCCAACATTTTGCTTCCAGTTTTACAAACCACAGATCTACTGAAAAGGACGGACTGTTGATCCAACAATTAAATACATTCCTACTTTTATTTACAAGATGATGATTATGGTCATTATTCTTCTTTTATTGCTGCTCCTGGATCACATCACTCGTCGCTACAGCTGTATTTTCTATTACAGTGACCCTCGTTCCACATGAAAAGTAAGTGCTTTGCAATTTGCATTCAGACATGTCAGAGTCCCTTGTAAATAACAACACACAGACAAAGATTGCTTTTAGAGAAGAGTGAAGGTTGTGTTTGGGGTTCAGGAGCTCCAGTTGCTGGCGCTTTCTCAAAAGCTTGACAAAGTTTTGGTTTTTAAAACAACGCGATAACTGTGCCACTTGCCCTCAGCTACTCTTTGGACTGGCAGATCCAAAAGAAGCAAAAGTCTGTTTACTGAGGTAATATTGTCCACTTGTAGGACTGCTCTAACAGTGCCACGAGAGATCTTTGTTGTCTTAGACTCACGTTTCGTTTAGTCGTCCTCCTCAGTGAGCAGGCTAAGGTTACCTAATTCACAAGAAAAGAGGGCAGGTAAGAGGAGTGGAGAAAGGACTGAAAAACAGAAGTTAAGAGTGTGATGTTGGCGAGAAATAGTGAGGCCATGAGTGTGCTTTTAAAGAGGACCTATTATTTGTTATAATGCCACAGTACTGGATGAAAACATCAAACATGGCCATAATTTCAAGTAATGAGGTCAGTGTGTGTAGAAGCAATCCCCACGACCAAATGCTCAGGCATTTTCTTCACAAGAATAAAAAGGTTTCTTTTAGGCTTGAGTTTAAAAATGTGCAATAACTGTTGTAAATGAAAGAAAAAATATCCCAGCTACTCCTACTTTTTGGAAATGAACACATTAAAATGGCTTTAAAATAGTTTTGCAACACTGTTGCACAACTCTCAGTTAAACCTGAAATTCTACAATTCTAATCACATCACCAGTGCTTTCAAACCCACTGTGGTGGTGCGCAGCGGCCAAATTACAAAATTATATTCCATCACCAAATGCCTGTGAACCTTACAGTTACACCATGATTTGTTGCCATTTACAGAAGAGCTGATTTTACATCTAAAAACATGCAGTAGACATTTATATCTTAAATAATTTCAAATGAAATATTCTTCAAAATGCTCCTTGGGAGCAACAACTGTACATGAGTAATACATAACTACAGGATCAAATGAGGTATATGCATTCTCGTCTTACTTTCCAAGGTAAGGATGCAACCAACCACCTAAAACAAACAAAAACAAAACCCCCAAAACAACAACCACAACAAAAAAAGTTAATTCGCCATTGGAAAATAAAATGTGAAATATGAGTACATCAACCAAAACAAAGTGACAGTTACTTCCATTATCATCTGACAGGGATCAATAAAGACGACACAGGTTGCAAAATGGAAGTGGAATTGATTTCCAATAGTAAAACGTAAATCTTCTGTTTTAAAGAGTAATGCAGTAGAGCGTGCACAACTGTCTGACCATGCCTCTTTCTCTGGACACTGCTACTCCTGAGGCTAAAATTCCTAGTGTTTGCTGGACACTTTGCTATCATATAAGAACTTTTGCAGAGCATGCGCTGTGTGTGACTCAACAGCATCAAAGTGAAGCTGAAATGTTCCTTCCAGAGTGTTGGGATAATATGACTGTACAGTGATTTAGATGGTTGCTCTTTTTAACTCCCCCAAAGATCAAAGATTGGTGTAAAAGCTGATTTGGAACTCGAAGGATTACCTTCATCTGAAAACACACAGTGAAGTTCCCAAACATCATCATCATATCATCATCATTTGGTGATTTTAAAATGGTCTTTGCTTTGTATTCTTCTGAAACAAGCTGTCACAGTGCCCTTGCGTGCTTTTCAAAGGAGACTGACCTCATGACTCTAAATATGTTGTAACTGTACACATGACGTGTGTCCTTTAAGATAAGCATGCTCAGAATAACTCCCTGTCTGGGAAACTAGGTTTAAGAAAAGCATGTCTGTCTGCTGCCTTTTTCAACTACACCTCTAACACTCTCAGAGTCTCAGCTTGGCAAGTTGGAACACACTGCGGACAGAGCTTGGAAGAATTCGCTTTTCCTCAGTGGTCCAGAGATGGTGTTTAATCCAGAGCAACCTCTGATACGATGGGTAGCATGAAGGTTGTGGCTTTCTTTGATTCCTTCATCTTGTCCAGGCCGAAGAGGAGGTCCAGCTGAGTGACTGGTCGCAACCGCTCCTCATCCACAGGTCTGGAGCCAAGGACACAAGAGATCAGAGGTCAGGCACAGAGGCCTAATAGCAGGTTTATACTTCTATACTGCACACAGCGTACGACATGTACTAGAGTCGCAGGAGAAATTTTATGGATTTCCACATGAATATGACCTAAAGCATCAGATTTCCACACTAAATCCTAAAAGTAGAAAATTGATCTCTCACATTGGCACCATCAGGGAAAACCCAGCAACAATGGTGTGCATGGCAGGGCTGCAAAGAGAACATTGCTGCCCGTCAGCAGTTTGCTAAAGATCACACAGACATGCCAGAAGGCTTTTGGAACAATGTTTTGTTGACAGATGAGCCCAAAATAGCATCTTTTGGGGCTCAAATAAAAAACCCATCTCTTCTGTCAGAAGAGAGGAAAACACTGCATTCCAACATAATAACCTAATTCCATCTGTGCACTGCATAATCATAATCATCCTGTCATGGTTTGTGTCTGTTTTGCAGCATCTGGGCCATGATGGAGCAACACATTTTGAATTTCAATGTCAGATTGTAATGGAAAATGTCAGGACATCTGTCTGAGGTCTGAAGAAAAAGTGGGCCGCGCAGTACGTCACCAACTCTTAGCACGAATGTACTTCAACCACAGACTGGTGAAAGAAGTATAACGTTTTGGGACGGCCCGAATCCAACTGCATTCAACTTAAAAGACGTGGAAGGCGTCTGAGCAGCTGTGAGAAAACCTCAACCCCGAGATGAAGCTATTTTGGGCGTTTGAATCGGTTCAATTTCCTCCAAGTGGAAGTGCAGGACTGACCGACCGTTACCAGAAATGGTTTGCTGCAGCTATTTTGAAGAATGGCGTCACACCAAATACTGAAAGCACGCATACTTTCACCCCTCACAGATCTGCAAAAGTGGATCATTTTCCTTAATAAATACAAAAATAATTTGAAATGTGTTATGTTTTTCTAATTTTGTGACTTTTGTTCAAATCTCATGTTTTAGGTCATGGAAAATTCCAAAGGTTTCACAAACGAAATGTAGACACTTACATATGCTCTCTTTGCTATAAAATAAAAAATAACTATAAAATGTTTTTGTTTGGTTTTTTTACAATACACACAGCTCAGTTTGAGCTGAAGTGGGCTCCTTCCTGTCAGTGTAAAGACGTTTACCTGCACCTTTATTCCCAGAGATATCTTTATAAAGGGAAAAAAGGAAAAACCTAAACCCCAGTTTAACAGTATAGCTCTGTTTTTCTACATAATACAGAAACACTGCTGCTGAAGGTTAATGAAAGAGCACAACTCTTTGGGCTTAAACTGTATGAAATACATGTGTAAAATCACACTAAAATTCCTGATAGCTTTAATTATGAAGCAGAAAGTTTTTGTTAATTTACAGAAAATTCCCTTTTATTATTATTTATTTATATATTTATACTGTGGATCCAGTGTAAGCCCCCCACTCCCATCTAAATTCAATTAAAATTCAATTTAAAGTCCAAAATGTATGCTCTCCTTTACATTTCCCAAAGCCTTCCAGTGGGCTGGATTCTGCACCCCAAGGCCTGATGTTTCACTCTCTTGTCTCACAAAATCTGTCACTGATTGTAAAAGATTTATCTTACAGGATGCAAACTGTCTGAATGAGATAAGATATAAACTTCTGTTGCAAACACACTGCATACTCCACGTACTAAGAATTAATGTGCACACTGAAACTGGAAGACCCCTACCATCCTGTGTGAAATATGTGATTTCACTATCGCAATGATTACCGAGAACTACAGTGATTTAGTTCAGAGCCTTCACTTCACCATCACCTTCAGATTCTTTTTCCTTGGTTTTATAATTGGAAAGAGCCTATCCATGAATGCTTTTGAGTTCTCAACACTTAAAAGTTAAAAATACTCTTTCAGCAACAATGGCTTGCACCAACAGTGGTTTCAGTAGTCGCTTAGCAACAGCTGAACAAAGGCTTACCCAGATCAGACATTTTCACAAATCTTTTCTATAAGTCTTTTATATATGCTCAGATAATAAAAACCAGTCATCCATTTCTAACAGTGCCTAGTTTAATAACAGTACTGTGCGATGCTGACAGTTGTGTATGTAAGGAATCAGGATGTAATCATTTTAATTAAGATCATCCTTCCTTTTATGTCGTATTATAATCACTACTATTGAGCGGTCTTGAAGTGTGAATATCTGTGAAGAAAACTGGATGTAATGGTATAGTTGTGGGAATATGAAGTTGAATGTGAGGCTGTGTACCAGTACAAATATCACTTAATGTAATATGTGCTTTAAAAACAAACAAACAGCCTGGTCTAGTCACAAACTGTCACTGAAGCTCAGTGAACACAAGTGCTATGAAATCTTGTGGGTGTCTGAATATGAGTCATACCTTTCCTCCTCCTGGCAGTCCTGCAGCTGCTGAGCGATCTGCCTCATCTGCTCCTTGCGGACATAGTCCCGTACTCGGTACATGGCAGCGTCGCGGCAGAGCTCCCGGAGGTCACTCCCAGAGTAGCCTTCTGTCTTCTCAGCAATCTCCTTCAGATTTATTGCGTTGCTCAGCTGAGCAGAAAAGACGTCAAGCAATGTGAGATGATTATACAGAATTGAGCTGTCACTAATCTTTGAACTGTGCTTGTTGCTGCCAATCAAATGCCAACTAATCATGGGTGATCTGATTCATTTTAACGTGAAGTGACAGTGGAAATACAGGTGTGAAATGAGTCTATGATAATGGAACAAGATAACAGCAGAGCTGAACAATTTCTTCTGCTGTTGATAAAGATAAAAAGAAACCATCTTACGTTTTCTCCTGCCAAGATGAGTCTCAGGATGTCTTCTCTCTGCCTTGTGTTCTGCAAAGGAGAGGACAGTCGTTCATATTAGGAAAGTAAATTGCTGTCTAGCCTATCATCATACATCTCCTGCATAAATTCAGGAATGCTTGCATGTGCCTCCTCTGCTGTTCTCCAACTTTGAAAAGTGTTCATCGGATCCATTTCAAACCTGGCAGAGGTACAGCTGGAAAGCCGAGTAAGTGTAGTGTTGAGTTTGAGGTCTCTAAGATGAGGGGTGAACTCATTTTCAGGGATTTTTTTTGGTTATCAGAAGCCAGTGAATCCCTAGTGGATATTACATGCGCTGGTTTTTTAGGTACTACCCCTCAGGCTCCTAGTAGATTCTCCTATGGTGTTCACAAGATTATCAGAAAGCTTGGCCTCTGGTCTTGATCTTGAGGTCACTGAAATTCAAACTTGTCTGAGATTTGTAGTAGATGGACCTAAAGTTTGAATTTCAAAATCCTACGTTGCCTTATTCAGAAATTATTGCACTCACAAACTTGGGTGTCCACCCTGCCTGCTTACCTGTTGGGGTGACAATAATCCCCTATCAGCCTTTTATGGTTGAGGGGTAAAAACTGTCAGTGACCAGAAATATATGGACACAACTGTAGACAGAATAAAGCCTCCTTGTGTATTTGCACACATCTTACCGGCAAGCCGATATGAAAAGTTGTGGGCATCCTGCGGAGAATGGCTGGATCCAGGTCCTGCGGCCTGTTCGTGGCTCCCATCACCATAACCTAAATTTTGAGAATCACAGTTTTAATACATTATTTCACAGGAACTACCTGCTGCATTGCAATGTTTTCTGGCAATTGCATTACAGTATAAGAAAGCATTCTGGTTGTGTTACCTGGGTGGTTGATGAGGTGTCCAGGCCATCCCATAGGCTCATGAACTGGGCTTTCATCATGGCTGTGGCCTCGTGGTCCATGCTGGAGCGATTCCTTAGAAATGATTCTAACATGCAGCACATAGAAAACATTTACACAAGACTAATCTTGCTAACTTGGCCAGCTCTGCAGCAGTGACTATGACACAGTATGTGGGGCCAATGAGTGCCTAGGACTCGGCTAACGTATTTATATTGAACTCATATAATTTAAAGACAAGATTAACAAAAAGGCAAGATACATTTTAGATTCTGTTTAAATTACAGCTATTGTGGGCACTGCAATATCGATCACAAGGTCAAATCCACTTAGAAACCATGGAAAGAATGTAATGCAAATTAAACAATATCTGTCATATCTGAATGAATGAAAATGAAGCTAGCTCACATCCACTAGTGCAATAAACTAACATTCTACACTTTTGACATGCGTCCTGCAAATGAAGCTTACCAATCTCATCGATGAAGATAATACAAGGCTGAATTTTGACAGCTAACGAGAAGACTGCCGCAGTCAGCTTTTGTGACTCGCCGTACCACATGTCAGTCAGCGTGGAGGCCTGAAGGTTGATAAACCTGCATCCCGACGCTCTGGCAGTTGCCTTGGCAATCATAGTCTTACCGCAGCCCGGAGGACCGAATAATAAAACACCTGAGAGGACGAAAAGTAAAGAATTAAAATACAGTGATTCTCATCACATCTTGTAATATCTGAACAAAA
Organism: Maylandia zebra; assembly: GCF_041146795.1. Classification (NCBI taxonomy): domain Eukaryota; kingdom Metazoa; phylum Chordata; class Actinopteri; order Cichliformes; family Cichlidae; genus Maylandia; species Maylandia zebra. Next base: position 4,343,294 of record NC_135178.1, on the reverse strand, counting down.
ACAAAACAGATTTTTACTTTCACTTCTGCAGTTTATAGACTTTGTAATTTTAACCTGACTCGTTTTAACCTTCACTGGCAACTGCACTGACATTTGCAACACGTGTATCAAATCTGGCTCGATCTCGTCCCAGAAGCATTTTTTTCCTTTTGGTTTGTTTTAAATGATGCGATACAAACAAAGCCTGAAGTCTAGAGACTGAACTTGATTCCCAAAGCAGCTCATTTTGGAGGTTGACTCATCCTGAAGCTATGTGTAAATACTATCCACAGAAAGCAAAACATTCCTCTTAGTGATTTTTCACTGTCACGCTGCCAAGTGGATAAATCCTGCTTTTTTTGGCAGATTAAAATCGCAGTGCTATTCACTGGGTAGATATTTTGACAGTGATTAGGCAGAGGATGGCAAAAATACAAACTTAGAAAATTATAACCACAGTTTCAGAAGGTAATTTCATGTTAGCTAGTTTTTGATGCAAATCCACATTAATGTTCATGATGGGGAAAAAGGACATTTAAAATCTAACAGTAACTTTGTTCTCAGTCTTACAGAGCTACAGATTCTGATTTTTCACGATGAATTCAAGGGTAATTTGAAGGTTTTTAAACTTGAGTTCATGATCCTGAACATGCACAAATCTTCACTGGGCAACTGACTAATCTCAACTTAACACAGCTCACTAGAAACAAAGTAAAATACACAAAGAACAAGGTTATAGAAAGCTAGACTGCATTTACAGTAAGATTTCTGAATGACTAGAAAAACCAAATCCCATTCACACAATAGCTCAGTCACACCAGAGTAGAAATGGGATGGCAACCTCCTTGCAACTAAGAAAGCTTGGTGTTTGCTTAATGACTACAGTGATTTTTTTTAGCATTTGGGGATCAATTGCAAGTACTTACAGTGACTGCTCTTGATTGCTCAGGTCGCTTGGTGGCCGATTTCCAAATAATCGCAGTCTGACTGCAATCACTCTTCGAAAGATTGGCAGAAATGTGCAAATAACTGTGTTTTCATTTAGGCTATAAAACTAGATAGACTGCCAATAATTTGAAACCAGTCTTCACTGATGAACTCAACTTGTCTGAGATGTGTCTCTCTGCATTAGGGGGTTTTGACTCAACTGCTTGCCAAATTGTCATTTTCTTCAACTCACACAGCAAAACTGAAAACTCAGAGTAAAAATCCATTATACTTTGGAAAATATCAATCCTCCACAGAGAGTTAAATTTGGTTTTACCTGAAAACAAAAATATAGCTCTATGGGCTCTTTTATTAGTGACTGTCAGTCCTCTGGCTACAGCAAAACTGAATGTCAGGAGGTGGAGCTCGACTCTGTTAGTTAGCATTAACCAATGAATTACATAATGAACTAGCTTTCCACTCCCAAAAACTAATTTAAAAATGTATCTAATTTTAACTGTTTCAACCTTGTTATATTTTATCTCTGTATGTCAAATTTGAACCTTCTATGTTCCTTAAAGGGAACATGAAGATTAAATGTCTCTGCAGCTGGATCACAGACACTACTACAGTAGCACTGTATGACACAGTTAAAAATAAGCCTTATTTATCTTATACAGAATCTTGGTGCAGCCCCTCAGTTCATCCTTTGTCAGCACTTATAGCAGTATTTAGAGAAGTCTGAAGGAATGCTTGCATGTACACTGTCCTTATCGTCAACATGAGAGGAAATAAAAAAAAGCATAAGAGTTCCTGTTTAAAGAGTCAGCGTAAAATCTGATCAGTTCCAGATTAGATTAGATTTCATGCTGTGGTACCTTTGGGGGGCTGAAATAGTTTGGAATTTGCCATAAGGTGTCTCTTCTGAAAGGGCAGGATGACTGTATCTTGAAGCTCACTGATAACTTCATCCAGACCTGCAATATCTCTCCAGGATACCTGCAGGAAGGTGAAGTTATTCATAAATCTCTGAGCAACATAAAAAAGACTGATGATTACAACCGTTACCTTCATAGTTTGTGGATCAACTAGATGAGATGCAATGTTCATCTCATATTCTGTAAGTCTGACCCCCTCAACACCAATCCTCTTCATCAGCTGCTCTGCCTGAGGGGTCAAGAAACACTTCTTAGCTGAAGACACAAAACGATAACAGACATTGTGCACAATCTTTCTTTTTATCTCAAAGCATCTTTACATCATGCTTTGAATGTACAAGAACAGATAGTGCTTGCTGCATTGTGAGCCAGGAAAAACGCCTGACCTTGGCAGCATTTCTGGAACACTGTTCAATAACAGCATCAACCTTGAGCTTACGGTATTTTACAGATTGCGTGTTTATAATGTGTGCTGATGCATGACATACCCTCTTCTTGGCTTGGTTTTTCTGTTTGGAGGTAGGATCCATTGCATCTAAGACCCATTTGATGCTGTAGTACGTGGCGGCACCAAAGACGGTCAACCTGAACAACATGCCAACCACTTCATTCCTAGACAACGGCCGCATCAGGGCCTCCCTGGGCAGATCTTTCAGCAGCATCTCTGATGGCTGATGTCAATCCATTGGCTGGATAACGAGGTGGAAATATACAAACGAAGTTATTACAACCACATAAGGTCAATTACAGCTCTCGCCTTTTATAAGGCTAAACAAGCTCTCACTTGTATTAGGTTTATGATGCCTAAGCTAGGACTGCGGGTCATGTTTATGCAAACGCAATGTCGCTATTTCAGTAAATAAATTACATTCGTGGTTCACATTTTTATTGGAATAAATGAACTCAATTCGCAGGTTAGCTTCTCCGGGGAAGCTAAAGCTAACAGGCTAGAGCTTCAACTTGAAAGCAGCAAACTGTATTTGTAACATCGTGAAATTTTGACCTCACGCGAAATAAAACGTCTCACCCTTGCTACGTGTGCTGCTACGCTTAAACGTAACCTCTACTATGATATAAAAGACAAAATAGTGACACTTACAAAACGGGAACGTAACGAAAATGTATTCACTGTGCAACAACCTTTGACGTCCGGGTAGGAACAAACACTTTAGTTCCAGAAAGCACGATGAGGAGTTCACAGAGTTAGCCACTGGATGGCAGAACGTCCACACAGTTATTTCACGCATCAGTAGCATGGACAGCATTTACAGTGCTGCAGAAATAGTAGTTCTTATTACTCCCCAAGGGAAAGGTAAGAGCCTTGAAATAACATTTATAGTTTTGGCAAGTCAGTTGTGGACATGTTGATTGAACTGAGTAAAAGCTTACATTTATAAAAGGAATAGCTTTACATATATTTTGTACAAAAATGTCAGCAGCATCATGGAATACTGTAGCTAACATAATTTATAATAACCAATCACATAATCTCTATTTTTTTCACGATTTTAAAATGATTTTCTTTGTTTTTTTATGTTTTAAAGTCAAAGGCTCTACAGTATTTTTTGCTCTTGGGTGAAATGCTTTTCTGTGGGTGTCTGGGATCTGTTAGAAAACACTGTGATTGGACACCCAAACATGTCCTGGGGTATGCTTCATGCAAATGTACCCTAGTAAAAGATAGGACAAATCTCAAGCCGTAATCTGTGTTTGGTCTCCACTCATCTTCAGCACGGTCTGATAATGGATAATTCAGTCTTCTAAACAGCAGTCTCAAAGATAAGGCTGTAACAAATGGCCTTCTCCTACAAGCAATTTATCACACATGTGCCTGAGGGATTGTTAATTGTCACGGAGTCCAAGTTAAATTTGATGATGCTTTTGGAGCTTTTGTGCAAACGAATCCCTGTTTTTCATCACCGTATTACTACTAAGAAAAATATAAAGTATAAAAGTGTAAAAAACTGTTTTAATTATGTAAGAACTGCTTAATTTACAAAATTTTACATCAAATGATTTAATGAACACCCAGATTTCTGCAAGACACACAGCTCCTGCTTTAACCTGAGATCCAAATAAACAACAGCCTGGCACAGCTTACCACACCATTTGGGCATGATTAGTTACATTTTGTATAATGCTCCAGAAAATGAGAATTTGTCCTTTAAAATTTTACTTTTTTTAATTCCCCATTTGAGTTAAGTAAAATCTTACAAAGCTTCTACCCTGTGTAGACCAATTAGTTGCCCAAATTGGATGCAGAATTAAATTCTGCACGGTTACAGCTTTAACCATCCAGTGAAGTTAAGTCCACCTTTGTTGTGGAAAATGGCGCACAGGCTGCTATTCTGCACACCTTTGGCTGTGAAAATGTTTCATGAAAAGCTTCAATCCCCCTGTACTGCAGCAGCAAGTCCCAGGAGATAGCAGCCTGACTCGGCCATTTTGATGGGTCTGGGCATAAAAGCGCAGGCTTGTGTATCTGCAAAGTGCAGCCGGGGCTCTACATTCCCACAACGCCTTGCACCTTGCCCAAACAACCGCTCTCAAGCGGGTGGGAGTACAACAAAAGAAGAAAAAAAAGAAAGAAAGAAAAAACATATTCAGCTCCCTGTCAAACCTCCACGATGCGGAGGCTGAAGTAAAACCTAAAGCTAGCTGCTTGGAGCTTTCACATGCCAAAATTGCATTCTTTGGAGAAAACAGTCTGGCAAGTGATTGTTTTGCTGTTAGAGATATAAATCCTTGTCGAGTAATAATAGTTCTGTCATTATGCTCCACCGCACCACTCTTTTTCCCTCAGTTTATATTAGTTGATTTTTTTTATGTGTGTGACAAAAGGATAATGGGATTAGTCTAGTTTTTTTTTAAGTGCACAAGGTAAAGTGTTAAACACTTAAGTAAATGCTGGTCACACACAGTATTTAATTACCCTTTTGGTCTCAGAAGAAGAGAAATTACCTGGAGCTGCACAGGATAAGGAATCATTGGGGAGTGAGTTATTTGCTTGCCAGTGCAAGGTTTTACTTTTAAATAACATCTATCTATCTATCTATCTATCTATCTATCTATCTATCTATCTATCTATCTATCTATCTATCTATCTATCTATCTATCTATCTATCTATCTATCTATCTATCTATCTATCTATCTATCTATCTATCTATCTATCTATCTGTGATTTTTGTTATGATTTTAGTTTTTTAAAAAAAAGACATTCTGGCATTTGTGGTCATAAAGAAACAAGATCAGCAGCCTGCTTCCTATGCGTAACCTTCATTTATTCTCTTTAATTGCAGTGCTTCTCTGGCTTCTGCTTGCCCTTTTTTGGCACCTACCCGTTGATAACTGTTCAGGGACGTAGTATAAATGATTCATGTCTGTCATATGACAAATAAGCCGATCATAGTCATTTGGCATGGATGAAAAGCAGAGGGATGAACAGACAAGAGACACATGAAAGAATGGATGTCTGGGTGAGACTTGGTTCGATACTGCTCAACAAAAGGATTTCACATGAGGCTGAGGCTTCCTCAGGCATCCCGCACTCTTTGTTCATTTTGCCAAGTTAACTCACACAAGTCGACAACCTGCCGACATTGCCAGAGAAGGATGATAACAGCTGTAGTTCCAGACAGACAACCCTCTACTGTTTCCTCAAATCTGCAGGCCTCAGTGTGGTTACTCCAGCACTGGCGACACATAGAAAATACCCCCCAAAAGCCAAGAGATAATTTGTTTTTACCTTCTCTTCCATCACCTGAGGCAGGTGAGAAGACGTTCCCAATGGCACATCAATCCATGCATTTAGATTAGGTATTTAGATTCTGTCAGACATTCTGATGTGAAAATAACGTTGTTTAATGGATCAATGCAGCCAGGAATTCAGGGTAAATATTCCATACATAATCTGCCAGTCAAAGGTTTGGACACACCTTCTCATTTAATGGATTTTCTTTATTTTTAATACTTTCTACATTGTAGAGACATATTGAAGACATTATGAAGCAAGATATATGGAATTATGGAGTTAGCAATGAAAAAATTGATAAATAACTCTAAATATGTTTTATATTTTAGATTCCTCAAAGCAGCCACCCTTTGCTTTGTTGACAGTGCTGCAAACCGTTGGTCTTCTCTCAATGAGCTTCATGATCAAGTCACTTGAAATGGTTTTCACTTCACAGTTGTGCCTTGTCCAGGTTCATTTGTGGAATTTCTTGCCTTCTTAATGGGACTGGGACCCTCAGTTGTGTTGTGCAGGTCAGGTTGGTACACAGCTGACAGCCCTATTTGACAACTGTCAGAATTCCTATTATGGCAAGAACCAATCAGCTAAGTAAAGAGAAACAAGAGTCCATCATTATTTTAATAACTGAAGGTCAGCAAGTCCAGAAAACTGCTAAAACTTTGAATGTGTTCCCAACTGCAGTTGCCAAAACCATCAAGCGCTACAATGAAAGTGGCTCACATGAGAACCGCCCCGGGAAAGGAAGACCAAGAGTCACCTCTGCTGCTGAAGATAAATTCATCCGAGTCACCAGCCTCAGAAATCGCAAGTTAACAGCGCCGCAGACTAGAGGCCAGATAAATGCCACACAGAGTTCCAGTAACAGACACATCTCTACTGTTCAGAGGAGACTGCGTGAATCAGGCCTTTATGGTCAAATAGCTGCTAAGAAACCACCACTAAGGAAAAGCAACAAGCAGAAGAGATTTGTTTGGGCCAAGAAACACAAGGAATGGACATTAGACTAGTGGAAATCCAATTTTGAGATCTTTGGTTCCACCCAACGTGGAAAAGGTGAACAGATGGTCTCTACATGTATGGTTCCCACTGTGAAGCATGGAGGAGGAGGTGTGATGGTGTGGGGGTGCTTTGCTGTTGACACTGTTGGGGATTTGAACCAGCATGGCTGCCACAGCATCCAGCAGTGACATGCTATCCCATTCAGTTCAGTATCTATCTATCTATCTATCTATCTATCTATCTATCTATCTATCTATCTATCTATCTATCTATCTATCTATCTATCTATCTATCTATCTATCTATCTATCTATCTATCTATCTATCTATCTATCTATCTATCTATCTATCTATCTATCTACCAAAATAACAGTAGTGACAAGATTAAAAAGACAAATAATAATAGTGTAACCGAATAAAACATTTAGGTATATTAACTGACATGTGAAAGCTTGACACAGTGTCTTATTAAAGGGAAGTTTTCCAGAGATGGCTAGCAGAACGACTGTAAGTTACTGTCATGGAGTGAAAGTTTGAAAATGGTAACATAAGCTGATTTCTGTCACCCGGAGACACAGATCGCAGATACAGCGCTATCACATGAGATGGATTTTCAACACTTTTTTTCTTTCCGTAAACGCAGACTTATAATGTGTTATCACCTGTCATCGTTGACAGGCTGTTGGGCCTGATTATCTCTTTCTAAAATGACATGCAGCGGCAGTGTTTGTGGAGACCTCCGGGAGAATGTCACGCCTGCACGGGAATTACAAAGGGCAACATGCAACACTTTATACAAAACACACTGAACTGGTTTGGGTATTATTTTATGTCAACTTGAATTAACGCCTGTGTCAAATGTTTGCACATATATGTGCTAAACAGGGCTCTGTACACTGTGCACACTGTAGTTTGGTGGGATACGTCTTTATTGTTGAGGTGCTGAATACTTTTCTGTGTACTGCTGTCATACTGACTTGACACCTAATTTAACGATGACATAAAACCTGACAGTCATAAACTTAACTTCACTTTTATTTATTATATATTCCTCTTCTTCCTTTGCCTCTGACTTTTGTGATATTTTCACCTGAACATCCTGAGAAGGAATAAAGGCTACAGTTCAGGAAGAGAAGTTCAGACTGATTTATCATAGTGAACTGGAATCCAGTTTAAAGGGTGGGGGTGGGGGTTGATTAGCAAATGTTCCCAGAAAACCTCACCACTTCAACAGGATGACATCCTCACAGGAGAAGCTGGACCTGCTGGGTCCATAATCTCCACGTGACATAAAGCGGTGTGAACGCAGGAGATGAAATTGAAATGAGCACCTCAAATTCCTCAGGAAAACTCGAATAAGAAACACCCCAGGGAAGTTAGATAGTGGGGGCTGGTGTCTGCGTACGTGTGCAAACGGTGGCAGCCCTTATGTGGGCTTCGAAAAAGCACAGAAGTGGCAAAGCTACTCTGACAAGGAGGACGTTTAAGTTCAGAGCATGTGAGACTTGTCCCGTCGAGTGAAAACAATTGGCCAGCCCCAGCTCCAATTCATCAAAGTGACAGCACTTGGCCACGTGGAAATGAATGAATAAATAAAGGAGAATGCATTCAGTGTGCAGATAAAGAGTAGCCTGCTGGGTAGACACTGCCAGAGAGGACTGTCAGTATATATACCATTCAGCCCTTGTTGGCAAAATGACATCCTCCAAGAATGAAACACTTGCATGAGGTTTCCTGCTCCCTGCTACACATGACATGCAAATGATTTGTGACAGTGGGAATAAAATTTAATCTCTACAATTCCCGTTTTGCTGTTCATCCGCTGATACCGTAACCCCTGCAGCATGGCTGCTGCTTGTTGTCATGTGGAGTAGTTGACCTCGGAAACTCAAGCATCAGCATCCTCTCCTTGACTTTGACTATTAAAAAAAAGGGGTTACCTCACCCTATGTCTCCTGCTCTTGAGCTATGACCTGCCACATATCCATTATTGATTATCACTTTCTGTTACTGCAGAGTTTCGACGGTTACCTATAGGCTTCTGTGATGCAATATGAAGCTCCCTTTGTGTGCAAGTCAAAAGAAATAGGAGTGTCTTTGAAGGGGGAGTAGAAACACAGGGTTCTCCTCACAGGAGAAATATGCGTATTTTTTCTTGTTTATGGTTAGATAAGAAAATAGTTTTCATAGCTTTAGGCTAAATCTCAAAGTATAGGCAGCAGACTCTCAGCACATGTGCCAGCATTACTTAGGACGTTCTGCTCAGTACGCTGCGTGCAGGTGTGTGGCTGCTGTAGCGTACTGATGCCAGGATGCATCACGGTATCAATCTTCTCTGCTAACACTTTCCCATTTTCCCCATATTGCCAAACTATCCCCTTGAATAAGTATGAATGAAAACTCCATTTTGCAACGGAGGCCTGAGAACGTTTCTTCTGTGTCATTTGTCACTCAAAGCCACTTTAAATGCATCACTCAGTTCGAACTTTTTATGGGATTTCTTGGATCAATCCATCATCGCTCGAACAAAACAGATTTGAACAGCACAAGCAACTTTTTCCCCTCCTCCCCCCACCCTTGTGCGGACAAAAAGGCTCTTATTTTCCCAATGAGCTGGGCTCCCTCAGCTGTGGCATATCATTCTGAGTGACACCTTCATCATAAATTACATACAGGCAGCACGATGGCACCCAACTTTACCCTGGGGTAAGCAGTGGGTGGTGCGCGAGTTGTGGGGGGAGTCTTGTGTTGCTTGGCTGCACAGGGAACAATATTGATTAACACTCATGTTTCTTTTGAATCAATCTCCATCACCTATCGGCCATTTTCTCCATTATATTTCATCTGGGGGAAGACGGATGGTGGAGATGGGTGGATGTGTGCAGGGAGCCTATCTGTTGCACTGCAGAGATTCCATCAGCAGATTTAGTGTTGTCTCCATCACCACCAGAATTGCCTAATGGAGGGCGGGCACATCACTGTCACTACCTGCATCCCCCCCCCCCCCCCCCCACACACACACACTTCCATCTTCCCCATTCTCACCCCCCCCCCCCCCTTAACCTCCACCCTTGGGGATCCAGAGGCAACATTTACTTTGGCTGATTGTCCAAGCATTTCACTACATATCGTACTGTGTATGACTGTGTACGTGACAAATAAAATTTGAATTTGAATTTGAATTTGATTAAAACTCCTGCCACATAGGACCTGGAGGCACAGCGAGACGCCCTCCCTGACAGGTGGATGTGTGGTTTTTGTCTCTAAATGTACCCAAAAACAATACATGTGTTACTCTCTGCATGTGTATTTGAAGTGAAGGAATAATTTCTAGCTTGCTGTTGCTGTCTCCGTGAAGCACAAATAAAGTGGCTGGTGTGGATGCTTCGCCATTCATTTTTTAGTTGATGCATCAATTCTTACCCCAGGCAGATCCGAAATAATGGAACATTTTTCACGTCAATCAAAGTCCAAAGATAATGAATATCCTTCCATATTTCTTTATTTATTATTTGACACGATATTAAATCAGAAGCCATATTTTGTACCGCCCGACCCCCGCTAACCCCCACCCGAGACCACCGCCACATGGCATATTTATCCTCAAAAACAATCTAAGTTTTGATTGTTCCCCGATAAGCCCTGAGCTGCTGGATGGAGCCTCTGCATGGAGCGGATCTCACTCAGCTGGTGTCAGCCAGATTTATTTTTCCTCCCAGCACTGGAGCTTGGTTGGCGCTCAGCTCAGCCCAAACCCCCTGGCACTCTAACCAATCTATCAAGTCCATCAGTGTTTCATGTAGCCTAGGGGACACTGGCTGGCAGCCCAAATGAGCTCACTCTTCCTCTTCCTGCTCTTGCCATTGCCTGCTCTCCCTGCTAAACATATCTGAGCTGTAGATGCCTGCTTAACTGCTGGCTGTCTGGATTTTACTCCTTGGCTTGGTTGTGACAGCACCAAGTAAAGTTTACCAACTGCAACACTGCCCTCTTTTAAAAATAGAATGGAAATAGGTAAGGCTCCCTTTCTTGGTGATTACACCGATCCTAGTGCATCCACAGTTGTGGACATTGGTCGCATATTAAATCTTTTTGTCTCAATGTGTCCATGTTGCCCTTTTAAGAGAAAATAAGGCCAATGAGAGAGAAATGCAAATGACTGAAATTGTTTTTATAAAAACATTTTAAACTCTGTTTTGCTTCTTAACAAATTCTGGTGGCTGTTGAACTGCTATATATTTTTGCTACAGTGTAAGCTCACCAGCTAGCTGCTAACCCTGCCCTGAGGTGCAAAACACAACAGCATTTCACAAAACACAACAGTTCACTCCAATGTGATGTCGCTACCAGCCACTCATCAACAATAGCTCTTTCAAATTATTCCCCACTCTCCTGGTATTTTTGAGGCTGCACTATTGTGGAAAATTAAATTGTAGGATTGACTCTAAAAAAATAAATAAAACCCAAAACAATAAGCATGGTGCACTCCACTTCACTGAGAAATATTCTGTGTTGTGTACTAAAATAACCTTGTAGCTAGAATTGCTTTCAAAAGGCATCCAGCAAGGCGTCATGTGCATTTGGCTTTGTTGAGGAATATGGGCCGATGTGAACACATTGACTTGCCAGCTGAAAATTGTGTGTCGTAACTTTTTGTGTGGCTGTGAATTACCTGGAGTCTAAATGTATTATTTAGCAAAACCAAGTTGTTTATTGTTACTTCTTGTGCGTCATCTGTGTATCCATATTAGCATCGCAGGGGCCTATCCCAACTGCCATATGGCAAGAAGCAGAGTACCCTGCTAACACACAGAGATAGACAAGCATTTACACTCATAAGAAATGGCCAAGAATCACCACTTAACCTAACCACATATCGTTGGACACGTGCATGGGGATGCAATGGGATGCACGTTGCTATTTACTACTGCATCATTTACTACTGTTCACTGCATCATTCCATGTTTGGCACTGATCACCACCTGCACTCATGTATATATCATGTATCATCTATCTATCTACTTAGCACTTTTAATTCTTATTCTCATTTTTATTTTCATGTCTATTTAAGCTTAATTTATAACAGTATGTTTGCACTGAAGCACCGCAGCAATTTCCTAATGTTGTAAACCCGCTCAACATTTGGCAATAAAACCCTTTCTGATTCTGATTCTGATACATGTACCTCTTCTTCTACATGTATCTCTTCTTCAAAACATTAATATAGTAACTGCTCGCTGTTTTCTAAAGGCATATTTAAAATGTGCAGGTTTCTTGCATATAGTGTATGACATAACAGCCATTTGTTCTGAAGACTGAATAAAGTCTTGATAATCTATCTTCGCTCAAGTCTTCATGCCTGGATGACAGATGCGGAAAACGGTTAACTGACTGAAGTTGGGCCAGACTGTGTGCCTCATTTTAGACTGTAGAAAATTAAATCACAGGAGAATACGCAGATATGAGAGCACGATGATCATCAGGCAAAAAAAAGCAGTGGCCATTAAGCTGCCTGCTGCCTCTGGGAATCACAGTATTTTTGACAATTTTCCCCCAGATGAAATTGTCACAGCCAGGCTCAAGGCGGGTAGATGAGGTACGTCTGATCACGCTGACCTTGTTCACAATATTTTTCACCTCAACCTCCAGGGACTCAGAGCACAGACAGGAAGTTTTCAGTTTTTGTTCAGTCGGTTGTCTGGACACAATTGTTTTATTTTTGTTTCTGTAGGACTCATATAGGTTGGACATTTACAGGCAGTGCTTTAAAGCAGTGGTATCCAGTATTAGCTCATCATACCATCCCTGGGCAACAAGAGAACTAATAACTTACAGCCGTACAACTATATACACACATCAACAGAGTCGTGGGCTAAACAGTCTTCTACATTAAACAAGAACATCAATCTGCTTTTGGTCCGTTGCTACTTGCTGCTCCAGGTTCCTGGATGAGAGGTGAGACATCCTTCAAACTACTTTTTTAAAGCTCTTAAGATTTAGCTCTGTAAACCAGTTATCAATTACTTTGCATTGGAAAAGTGTGTTATTAAGTTCCAGGTGGAGCATGATCTCTCTATCTATATGAAGGACATCGAAAGAAACGTGTGCTTTTTTTTAAAGGATTGGATTAGGGGCCTTTGGTCAGCCTCCACGTCCAAGAGAACACATTTACACAGACTGTGATTATACTCTCAGAAGGTCATCACAGTGAAAAGTACTTCTAATCGTAGTTTAAAATCAGTGAGAAGTGGATTAGGACTATTTTAAGAGGTCCTGGCTCTCTCCATCATGCTCTTGTTGCTAAGTGACGGGGTTGCTGTGGAGTTTGTGAAGGAATGCTGACCTCTCATACTGTCATGCCAACAATATGTTTATGTTCTGTGACTCTCTAAAGATATTTAAGACACGGCTCAGAATTAAGATGTAACAATCACACTGATTTGTGTCAAATGATCTATATTGTAATTTTCAATTCATTTTAAGATTTCAAGTTTTCTGTTATCCGTGTAACAAGAATAATGAAGTTTATTCATTTTCATAGTCACTGGAAGTGCATGAACTTCAGATATATGACTTCACACTTTGATGTAGCAGAAATAAGAAAACCGCACAACAACAGTGTCCTCAGATATCTCATACATCAAAATATTGTAACATAAAAAAAAAATTAATTAGTCATAAATTCTGTATAAATTAAAAACAGTGTGAGACTGGATTATAAAGTGAGTGGAAAATGCTCCCTTTGCCCGACTACTGTATTGTTTACATCCCCACAAAGTTATAAAGTTATGAAGAGATACAAAGACTTTACGAAATTGTAGTGGTAGATGCAGTGGTAATAAATGACAGTAGAAACACAGTTTGATTTGATGACATGCTCACAAGGTGAAATCAATGTCATCTACACTGTTGTGAATGTTAACAAAATAAACTGAACGAAGAGGCCAGTGGAATAAATTTGCACCCAAAAAGATGTGAATAAGCATCAACATTTCCAAACCAAAACTGGTAATGCATTTTATAAACCTTATTTCACTTTCAGTAATGTGTTAGAGCAGGAACTTGCTTTGACATTCTTTATTAAATTCTCAGTTAAATCAAAAAACGGGCCCAGACCTGTCCAACATCAGTGAGGTTTTGAACTAAAGTGCTTCCAGGGCTGTTTTACAGAGGGATTGTGGATCAGATTTACACTACATCCCAAAAGTCTTGAGCCACCCCTCGTTCTTTAGATTTTGCTTCCAATGAGCCCAACTTTCTTGCAATTTTCTTAAAATGGTCTTGAGTAATCGTTCTCCAGGCTTCCTGAATGTTTTTCAAAGTATTTCTTTGGACGTTGGCTTCTTGAACATGTTCAGAGGAATATTTGATAGTGACCTTTGATTTTGGCATAACAAAGGCATATAGCTCAAGACCTACTAACAACTTAACAAAGAACAGGCACTTTGTTACTAAGGGCCAACTGCAAAAACACACTGCTTCTTCTCATTTCTTTAGCAATGAGAAATGCAAAAGATAACACATTTGACAGGCATCACTTGGTATTCCTGCACCAACAAGGCGATTCCCAAAGTGCTATTAGGTGAAAATTTAACATATCTTGGCATGTGTGTGTGCAGTGTAACCTTAACAATTCTGTGTGCACATTTTGAAAACCTGATGGAGTCCTGAAATCACGCTTTAAACAAAAAAGTTTAATGAGGTAAGTCTGGACAAAACTTCAGCAAGTCAGTGCGCCAATATCTCACATTGTTACACACAGCAAACTAGATAGTGTACGAGTACTTCCTGTCTTCCTTTCCTTTTTAGCCTTTGTACGTAGATAGCTAGTTGTTTACCCATTTTTTTCTATATGCTATGCTAACTCTCCGCTGGCATATTTAGCCCCACAGACATGAGAGCAGTTTCAACTTTCACATTAAGAAAACTAATGTGTGCATTTTGCAAAATGTTTATCTAATCCTATAATGTTTCCGGCATCCCACAATAAGGTGCGAACAATCACACTCTTTTATCGTTACAAAAACGCTAATGGGCCAACACATCATTAAATTCACATCATCATGAAATATATTAAAACTCCATAAGTAAGAAGCTAAATGGTTCTCACTCAGGGTTATTTTTTGATAATGCCCAACTGCCCCCATGGCTGAAATTAAACAAAAACATTAATCTCTCATAAATAGCGAGGGAAAGCCGAGCTCATGCCTCAAGGCCTTGGGCATGCAGATGAAAAGCAGGACTACAGTAAACTAAAGGAGTACTCACAAATAAAAGTAGGAGGCAGAATTCATAATTCTGCATTACAGTTAATCAAACAGCATAGAAGCAGTTTATGGATTATGGAAAAAAATCACAGTATTTCTAGTAAAAAGAAAAAGACAATTAGCACAGCACAGCCTTCATAAATTAAGTGAGCTATAAATATGCATATGTCCCCAGGTAAAGTGTAAAATTAAACCTTAGATGCTTTGAAAAGTAAACTTGCATTAACTATTAACTATTGTTACTTGTTGCTGTTCATTGTGTGTGTGTGTGTGTGTGCGTGCGTGTGTGTGTGGTGGTGGTGGTGGTGGGGATGATGTTATGGTCCTGAATCACTGCCATGTATTTAATTCTGGTAAAGTTTCTTTGCTGATTGCACTTGAAATGCATACAGTGGAAGCAAAAATGCAAAGATTAATGGTCATCAGTTGTGGCATATAGGCATACAGCATGTCTCCCCCTCCTCCCATTAGTCAACACCTATAGCATGGTTACCTATCAAAAGGTAAAGTTTTAAGCCTAAAACAAAACAAACCCTTTTTTACTCTGCATCAGTTTTGGTACGATTTGTAAACAGACAGCAGTTCTGCAGATGAAGAACAGCAGGGAGCAGGCCGACGCTCTGATAAAAAAGCATCAAAGCAGCTCTGAATTGAAGTGACAGGTGTTAGATCCACGTAACCATACGCACAACTAATCATGTGATCCCAGGTTCAACCAAATCTGCTGAAAGAATCAAAATTTTGGATCAGGAAAGACTGAGATAGGCCGTATTGGCAAGTGTGCCCGCCACTATACCACAGGCTTGCTCATATAAACAAAGTCTGAGGATGAGCTTGGTTTAATGGATCAGAGAGCTGAGATGGGATGCTAGCTTAAAATGGCACAAACATTCCTCCCCTCAGGCAGTTATTTTCCAAACAGCGGCATGCTGCTCTCTCTTCCCTTTTAAGTGGTAGACGTTCTCTCTATCCATCAAGGGCATAATTTTAGAGCCAAACATCTCTGAGACAGTCACACAGCCAGTCAAAAGTGGATTTCCTTCATCTGGTGTATATATATATATATATATATATATATATATATATATATATATATATATATATATATATATATTAGGGGTGCAACAATACTCGTATGGATATTGAACCTTTTGATACAGTGCTTTCGGTTCGGTACGCATATGTATCGTCATGTGAAGTATGACCCTGAAGGTAAGCGCATCATGGACAAAAGTAAAACAGTATGTTGGATGTGCCACGCAATGCTCAATTGGTGGGAACTAGTGCGTTAGCGCAGTTAGCTTGTTAACGTGTTGACGCCGTCCAGCCCCACGCACGGGGCGATCCGCGGTACCTCGTAGATTTGCCGTGTTGTGGCGTTAATATGATTTTAATGAGATTAACGCTGACAGCACTAGTGGGAACACAACGAATATGACTGCACATTTACTCCGACATCATCCTAGTGCAAAGAGAAGTGGAAGCAGAAAAAAAACAACAAGCACACATGCTACAAACTTTACCCGCGTCATTTAGACAGCCGTTAGCACAGGATTCTCCTTATGGGGACCTGATATATTTAATATGCTGCTGAGAATATAGCCCAGAAGAAGCGTATAGTATAGCTTTTATTTTTGGAAAGAGACATTTCTCTGTAATAAACTCTCTTTTCCAAAGATGAGTGATTTCTCCATCCGATAGATTTATTTTTTTATTACTTTGTTGTTTCAGCAACATTAAATTTAAAAACTGTACTTTTGAGTTAAAATATATATTTATAATTTTAATAAATGACAAATTAAAAAGGCATGAACATTTTTTTGTATCGAAAAAATATCGAACCGTGTCACCAAAGTATCGAACCGTGAATTTTGTGTATCGTTGCACCCCTAATATATATATATTTTATATACTGTAAAGATATTTAGCACAAGAAGCAGAGCTTCAGTACAATGGAAACAGGGTGCAGAACACTCAATATTCTCACTGTGTTTGTGTTTTTCTTTCATAATGTTCAGCTGTGCAGAGATGTAAACCACGATGTTCATTTTAGAGAGAGCTAACAAACTGCGGATGCTGTAACAGTTAACCACAGTAATCACGAAACTCCACTGCACAAATTATATTGCAGGCTTTTGCTTCCTCTATTCAGTGCAAACTAAGGTCCCTGCTTTCTGCAGTAAAGCACCACTTCTCTCTCTTTCCTTCAGTTAATCCCAAGCATGAATCTGAGTATGACTATCAGCAATTATATCAAGTAAAGCTGATATACAAAGACAAAATGTTTAATCTTCGTGAATGAGAAAGTTCAGTCAGAAATAAATACAGCATTGAAAATTGGCTTAGGAAACACTGGGCATGGCTTTTAAGCTTTTGTGTCCTTTCCCCCAGTTCTCACTGTGTACTGCACATTAAAAAAAAGATATTTTCTCAATATTAATTCCTGAAGGGAACACCGAAGCTTGCCCAGAATTAATGTTGTATTTAACTTGCATAATAAAGAAAGCCCTCATTACAGCTATACATAGTGGATAATTGATGATCAGATGTCCTTTTCACCCAAGAAGCAGCTCTACGTACGGTCAGTGTTCAAACGATATGAAACAAACCAGAAGCTTTCTTGAAGCTTTATGTCTGGGTTTCATTCATCATTCATTTCATTCTTTTTTTTGTATGAATTCTTTATTTCTCTCCCAAATCGCCATCCCCTTGTTTTACCAAATGTTCTTGTGAATGATGTTACTCTCTTTACCAACAGCAAAGCAAAACATTTACCATCAATATTGTATTTGGGTGAAAGTATTTCCTGTTCTCAGTATCAGCCGTAGCTGCACTAAGACACGTCAGTGTCTGTCCACTTTATATTTTTAGAATTTATTTCCACGGCCCTTTCAAATAACATTAGAAGTGTGCCGCAGTGGCTTTTAATATTTCATAGCAAATCTAATCAATCACTGACAGTACTGCGCACAAGTCATCCCTAGTTTATTATATTTTGCTTCCAGATTTTCCAGGCTTTGTTTTTTGTTTTTCTTTGGACATTGGCTGCTTTTTCACTCACTTTAGAGTGACTGACCACTTTCTGAGGATTGTTAAGCCACTTAACACTGAGCTGTGAATCAAACACAAAATGCCCAAAAAGATGACAGTTTGATAGCAAACAAACAGTATCTGAAGTTAAGCCCTTAAGAAACAGAGAAAAATCCAGCAAAGACCTGATACAGGACTGGAGAGATAAATGTGGCCTTTAGCAGATGGAGTTCATCCATCTGCTTCAGAAAAAGTCTTTGTGGAACGGTGGCTTAAAATAAAATATTTGTAAGAAAGGAAAACAGGGATCAAAGGCTGAGGTAAACCAGATTACACAAAAATGGTCTGAATATCAGTGGAACAAGGTGCTATGAAGTGATGAATCCAAATTTTACATTTTTAGTTCATATTGCTGTCAGTGTGGTCAAGACAGACATACAGGGAGTGCAGAATTATTAGGCAAATGAGTATTTTGTCCACATCATCCTCTTCATGCATGTTGTCTTACTCCAAGCTGTATAGGCTCGAAAGCCTACTACCAATTAAGCATATTAGGTGATGTGCATCTCTGTAATGAGAAGGGGTGTGGTCTAATGACATCAACACCCTATATCAGGTGTGCATAATTATTAGGCAACGTCCTTTCCTTTGGCAAAATGGGTCAAAAGAAGGACTTGACAGGCTCAGAAAAGTCAAAAATAGTGAGATATCTTGCAGAGGGATGCAGCAGTCTCAAAATTGCAAAGCTTCTGAAGCGTGATCATCGAACAATCAAGCGTTTCATTCAAAATAGTCAACAGGGTCGCAAGAAGCGTGTGGAAAAACCAAGGCGCAAAATAACTGCCCATGAACTGAGAAAAGTCAAGCGTGCAGCTGCCAAGATGCCACTTGCCACCAGTTTGGCCATATTTCAGAGCTGCAACATCACTGGAGTGCCCAAAAGCACAAGGTGTGCAATACTCAGAGACATGGCCAAGGTAAGAAAGGCTGAAAGACGACCACCACTGAACAAGACACACAAGCTGAAACGTCAAGACTGGGCCAAGAAATATCTCAAGACTGGTTTTTCTAAGGTTTTATGGACTGATGAAATGAGAGTGAGTCTTGATGGGCCAGATGGATGGGCCCGTGGCTGGATTGGTAAAGGGCAGAGAGCTCCAGTCCCACTCAGACGCCAGCAAGGTGGAGGTGGAGTACTGGTTTGGGCTGGTATCATCAAAGATGAGCTTGTGGGGCCTTTTCGGGTTGAGGATGGAGTCAAGCTCAACTCCCAGTCCTACTGCCAGTTTCTGGAAGACACCTTCTTCAAGCAGTGGTACAGGAAGAAGTCTGCATCCTTCAAGAAAAACATGATTTTCATGCAGGACAATGCTCCATCACACGCGTCCAAGTACTCCACAGCGTGGCTGGCAAGAAAGGGTATAAAAGAAGAAAAACTAATGACATGGCCTCCTTGTTCACCTGATCTGAACCCCATTGAGAACCTGTGGTCCATCATCAAATGTGAGATTTACAAGGAGGGAAAACAGTACACCTCTCTGAACAGTGTCTGGGAGGCTGTGGTTGCTGCTGCACGCAATGTTGATGGTGAACAGATCAAAACACTGACAGAATCCATGGATGGCAGGCTTTTGAGTGTCCTTGCAAAGAAAGGTGGCTATATTGGTCGCTGATTTGTTTTTGTTTTGTTTTTGAATGTCAGAAATGTCTATTTGTGAATGTGGAGATGTTATATTGGTTTGACTGGTAAAAATAACTAATTGAAATGGGTATATATTTGTTTTTTGTTAAGTTGCCTAATAATTATGCACAGTAATAGTCACCTGCACACACAGATATCCCCCTAAAATAGCTCAAACTAAAAACAAACTAAAAACTACTTCCACAAACATTCAGCTTTGATATTAATGAGTTTTTTGGGTTCATTGAGAACATGGTTGTTGTTCAATAATAAAATTATTCCTCAAAAACACAACTTGCCTAATGTTTCTGCACTCCCTGTACAAGAGTGAGTCTACAGCTATCTGTAAAGCAGTGGAGGCTCCGCCAGGCACTGCTGTCAAAATGGATGAAATTATGAATGTTGAACAGCACCATCAGATTTTAATCCATCATTCAACATAATCTAGAAGGCTCTTGTTGGGAGTGGACGTTTTTTTTTTTTTTTTTAGCATAACAGTGATCCCAAACAGACTGCTGTGCAGTTAAAGCATACCTGGATAGGAAAACACACAGTGGGACACTACCAGTCATGGAGTGCCTCCCCAAAGCCCCAACCAGTACTGAAGCAGTGGGATCATCTTGACAGAGAAAAGAACAAAAGGCAAAAACATCCAAAGAAGAGCTTTGAATGTCCTCGAAGAAGCCTGGAGAACTATTCCCGAAGACTACGTAAAGAAATGAGAAGAAAGCTTGTCTATGACAGTTCTCACTGTATTGAATAATAAAAGCTTATTCGATTTATACAGACTTTATTCTGTATTTCCATATATGTTTGCACAGGATTTCTATTTCTCAACACACTGTAAAGAAATGAGGGGTGACTCAGACTGCTGCAGCGCCGTATGTTTTATCCACACCAGTAGTGTTTATTTAAATTGGTTTCAATCAGCAGTCATCTCTGAATAACACAATCAGCACTGATAGACAAAGAGAAATCAACACACTGGCACACTGGAGACGTGCATCAGTATCTTCTGTGTAATTATGACTTAACAAATTATACTCAGTTACAACATGAATTTACAGAATTGGACAGTTCCAGTAAAGCACTGTTTTGTTTGCCAGCTTCACAAAACAAACTCTGATGATCTCATCCTGTCTCTGCATTAATTAAACAGTAAGTGGACTCTTTTCATCTTCTGGCACTGAAAATTCTTTTTTCATGCCAACTGTATTTGACCTTTGACACCGGGAAGCAAAGACAGGACAAACTCGGTGGTGCACTTAATGACTGCTCTGCTTGCCGTACTGCCAACACCTCTTTCTTTTTCTATTTTATGGCTCCTTTCATCATCATCCAAGGACTGCTTTGCTTTCACTATTTAACTGATGCACATTACTGACTGATTGCTGACTGTCCTTTACCAGCAGGATCTAGAAGTAATCCTTCTAGCCACGAAACATGACTTCACCATTACTAGAAATATCAGGTGGTCACCAAAGTCATGCAGACTCATAAATGACAATTTGTGGCAGATTACATTATTATCTAATGGTTGAGTAGGTATTTCAGAATAACATTGCTGGCTCAGAAGATAGATTTTATCCTTTTTTAATGCGTATTAAAAAAGTGGAACAATGCTTTAAACTAACCTTGTTTAAATAAATGTGCTCTGCAAGTTTTAACTGCCAAAAAATAACTTTTTGTTTTGCATCCAAAAAGCATTTAATTACAAGATATGGTTTTATTGATATTGTTATTCCCAACTAGCTGTGGCAAATACTGTATGACACACTGTAATAAAATGAAAAATCGCTTTCTATTGAAACAGCTGTATAAGAAACAACAAAACAGAGCGCCGGTGCTTTGGTCTTGTCTGGATTTATTAGAATGAATTGGGGCCACTTGGGAAGCGCAGTGAAATGCTCTCATTCCTCCCTGACGGTGCGTACAGTCTTTGCAATAGTGTTTGTTGGTATTCTGAGATCTGTAAAATGTTGGGCTGGTGTTAGAAGGAAAACACCAGGCTCGTTTCTGAGAGCAGCGGCTGATGCTCAGTCCCTTGGGCTCCTCAACACTGCTGCTGCCAAACCCCGTGGGCCCTTGCTTCGTCTTCTAGAGCCTACAGATCAAACACTCAAGCGCAGGACTGTCAAAACCCATCTTGTCAGGGAGAGAAGAGCACGCTGAGTGGCTGTGATAGTTTCCTGGTGAAAAAGGAAGACCAAAAATGACTTTGCTTTGACTTTTTGGACCAATGTGTTCAGTCAGCAGCTTCTTGTGACTTACTTACATCTCAGCATGTTTAGAAATGCGTCCTACTTACTGACCATACCCTTGCTGAAGAACGCTGAATCCTTTAGGAGGCTTGTTACGAAACAACTTATTTTATATCTCCGCGTGCCTCCGGCGGTTGGAAAAGCGAGTTCTGTATATGTTTTCTCGAAATCAAAGAGCAAAAACAAAAATATGGAGACAAAGCAGGAAAGCAGCATATAGTAAGTAATACAGGGGGAAATAAACAGAAAACGTGGCCCTGGGCACTGAGCTGTATCTCGGAAAGATTAATGAGTGTTCCTGTGGAGCCTACATTTAAATAGCATTGTTTTAAATATAATGTTGATGGGGTATAATTAATTACCAGCACACAAACCGTTGTTTTCATTGACATTACTGTACATGCATAGAAAGTTACAGCTCCCACTAATGAAAATCACAACCTTTCTAAAAGATGTCTTCATTGGTGATAAGCCAGCAGGTCAAGAGAGCATAATTTGGCATCCACAGAACTGCTGGCTCACTTACTCTCTTCTCAAACTAGAACATGGAAAATAGGACTTGTGGTCCCATTTCCAAAAGGCAGAACAGCACCTAGAGGGAGAAAATACACTCAAGAAGGCAACAAGGACAGTACTGCAGCTATTTAAGTCAGGGGGACTTATGGAACAGCACAGTTTCTGTAGAGTAACCTGAATAAATTATGGAGTGCCTCACACAAGAGATAGAGCTTCACTAAGAGAGTGTATAGAGCGCACTTGTTTCACCTCGTCATCAATCAAGCATGGAAAGCAATCTAAATCTGTCGATACAGGATGGTGAATAACAATGAGAGCTCCTTTGTGAATGGAAAGAGAAAGCGTACGTAGGCATGCAGCCAAGATATAGGCACACATCGAGACAGAGCCGGATTTCAGCTGCTTGACATCAGCTGCTCGAGTCTTTCAAGATTCAGACTTGGCACGGTTTGTAGTAAAAACC
The DNA here is from genome assembly GCF_041146795.1 of Maylandia zebra. NCBI lineage: Eukaryota > Metazoa > Chordata > Actinopteri > Cichliformes > Cichlidae > Maylandia > Maylandia zebra. The sequence continues at coordinate 4,320,482 of NC_135178.1, read as the reverse complement.
GTATATAGATGTAAACAGCAAAAGTTTTCAAAGACTGCTCACATGTCGTCTTTCCTTAAACTCCTGGCATGTTATCAATATCCGTTTAGCACTAAGCACAATCCTGAAGGACATTACAGTCACTGTCATAAAATCGTGTCACCTTTGTTTTCATGACACACTTGCCCCACAGTGTGCTTTTCATTCACGACAAATAAATAACAGCAAAATACAGAAGTAAAAGCAACGAGGATGTTTTAAAATGTCTTGCTTCGAGGGTTATTTGGCCCATTACAGATGGAGGAAAAATGTTGTTTCTTTTTATGTTTCTGACATATGTGGTTGAGACCACAAATATTTCAGTATCTTTTAGCTGTATCAAAATGCTTTCTGCAAGTACTGGAGATGTCACAGAATTTCACGTAGTAGACACTCCAGTTACTGTTCACCATCACAACCAGTCACTCCTTTTACACACGTGTAAGCTTCCATTTTGAGTCAGTGATGACCTTTAAGTCTATTGTAGTTATCCTTTGAAAACGAGAGCTATGTCGTTGTCACAACTTTTGAATCATAATGACAACCAAAACACCAGCATCTACCGATATGCACAGTTCTCAGTGTTTGTCAAAGAAGAGCAAGTCGTCATTTGAGAAGTACATGGCAGTAATAGCTTCACACGTGATGTTTAAATGTGTCACAGAAACCATCTGCAAGTAAACTTTGCCAAAAAGTAGCAAATGAAAGAAAATAGTATATTACCTTGTCCTACAAATTCTCTAAAAATGATAAGGACACCACATATTTAATTGAAATAGCATCACATAACACATGAAAAAAGGTGGGTTACCCATAATATACGAATTACAATAGAGCACAAAAATTCATAGTTCTTCTTTTAAATCTTAAGGGTTTCATTTTGTAGTGCATGCTTCCCGGTTTCCATTTCATCATTTTTTAGGGGGACGTAACATTTTGATACATTCAAAAATGCATAATGAACAGCAGCATTAACACATCTAGGGACGGGAGATCTTTCATCTCTGTTCTTTGTTTTGGTTTCATGGTCAGAGATCCTGATTTCTAAATCTCATTTAGTTTTACCTTCATACACTACCTGGCACACTAGCAGGCACATCAGGTAAACCACAAATTACAAAACATTCTTTTATAAATTTGGATTTTCTTTCCAGTGTGGGGATACAAAAGCATATCGCTTTACTCATAGCACTGCAAACATTTCCTGGAGAAATTCCTACCTGGAATAACAGATGAAATATCTTGAGGAGGTTTATAGCAATCAGTCCTTCCCATGTCTGATTATTTATTAGCAAATATAGGTCTATTATAGGTATGTAGTTGAAATTAAAAACATGTTAAAGGATCACTGCTTAAATGTGCCAATGTGTAATTTATTTAGCTTTCCTTTTTTTAGATATGGGGGAAAATATTGTGGCAAAAACATCATTTATAAGAACCTGTAGATGTTGACTTCTGAATCAATCAAGATTCAAGATTCAAAGTGTTTATTGTCATTTCTTTGTGCAATGAAATTCTTTCTTTGCTGTCCACCCACAGATGCCGATTAATATATACAATAGAAATAGAACATATAAATACAAATAGTACAAATAAATAGCTGAAGACAGAAAAGGAGACAAAACATGGAGATTTGAAACAGATGTGTGCAAAAGAGCTATAGTTCAATATGCTGGCTTAATATGTAAGATGACCAGACGTGGAAAAAAAAATTATTATTACTGTTCAAAATGGGTCAGCTGTTCAGGTGTCCGACAGCAGTGGGGAAGAAGGAGTTAGTGAGTCTGGATGTTCTGGATTTCACACTCCTAAACCTTCGTCTCGAGGGCAGAAGTGTGAACAGTTGGGGGTCTTTGAGGATGGAGGCAGCTCTCCTCTGGACTCTGCGATGGTAGATGCTCTGCAGAGAGGGCAGCGGGGTCCTGGTGATCTTCTCCGCAGTTGTTATCACTCTCTGCAGGCGTTTGCGGTCCATAGCAGTAGTGCTGCCGTACCATGCAGTGATGCAGCTAGTCAGGGTCTCCACAATGCAGCTGTAGAACCTGCTGAGGATCTTGGCCGACATACCAAATTTCCTCAGCGTCCTCAGGAAATACAGCCGCTGCTGAGCCTTCTTGACCAGCTGTGTGGTGTTCAGTGTCCAGGTGAGGTCCTCAGAGATGTAGACGCCCAGGTACCTAAAACTGCTCACCCTCTCCACTTCAAGGCCCCAGATAGACAGCGGTGGGTGAGGCCTCCTCTTATTCCTCGTGTCCACTATCATCTCCTTTGTTTATCAGTGTTGAGGGTGAGGTTGTTGTCCTCACACCATGACACCAGAGCGGCCACCTCTCTCCTATAAGCCGCTTCGTCCCCTCCAGTGATGCGACCGATCACTGCAGTGTCATCTGTGAACTTCAAAATGATGTTGTCTTTGTTGGAGGCGACACAGTCGTGGGTGTACAGGGTGTAGAGGGTGGGGGTGAGGACGCAAACTTGTGGGACGCCAGTGTTTGTAATAATGCTGACTGAAGTCCTGTTGCCGATCCTGACAGAGGCCTGCCAGTCAAAAAGTCCTGTAGCCAGTCACATAGGGAGGGTGCAGGTTGAGTGTTGCCAGCTTGTGAGTGAGTTTGTTTGGGATGACAGTATTGAAAGCGGAGCTGTAATCAACAAAAAGTACTCTGATGTATGAGTCTTTGTTTTCCAGGTGGGAGAGTGAATAGTGAAGGGCAGCAGCGATGGTGTCTGACGTGGACCTGTTGGGCTGGTAGGCATACTGCAGGGGGTCCAGAGTGTCTGTAATGTTGCTCTGGATGTAGGCCAGTACCACTCTCTCAAAACACTTCGCAATGATTGGAGTGAGTGCAACTGGTCTATAGTCGTTCAGGCAGGTGGCTGGGCTTTTCTTGGGGAGAGGGATGATGGTTGTGGTCTTGAAGCATGTGCGGACAGTGTTCTGGCTGAGGGAGAGGTTGAAGATGGAGGTAAGAACCTCCACCAGCTCATTGGCACATGCTTTAAGAGCCCGTCCCGGGATGTTGTCTGGTCCTGCTGCCTTGCGGGGGTTGATCCTCCTCAGGGCTTTGTGCACCTGGTCTATTGTGACCGCTGGCGGGGGTGGGGGTGTGTGTGGTCTGGGGGGTCTGGAGGGTCTGGGAGGTAACCTTTCATCAGAAACCTTTATGGAACAATCAGCTTCTCAGTAAGAAAAATAAAATACAATTAACCTTGCTTCATTTTACTTCAGATTTGGTTTTGCATTTACATTTTCTGGCTATTATCAGGTGCAAAATTTCATTTCATCTTTTTTCCTGTAGTCACTTATGGTACATTCAGTGACAACTAATTTGTGAGTGCCCTCTAGGTCTCCAGGTTTTATACAGTGTGATTAAAGTAAAAAGACTATTTCCAGTGAAGACACCATGTGAGTTATCAGTGACACATTCCATGTCTTCATCTTCATATTAATATGATTTTTTTCCACCAATGCTTTCAAACTTTTCAGAGCCAGCACTGTGCAAGCTTGATCACTTAGGTGCTGCTACAGTGTCATATAGTACCACTGGCAGGAGCAGTCAGTGCTTACAGCGTTGCACTGAGAGTGCTGGGAATTTGTCATTCTAACCAATTCAATATCTATCCAGTTTTAAAACCTTTATTACATCCTGCTTATTTATATCTAATCTCTCCTGGTCGTGCAGTAACTTAATTTTAATACACTGTTAACAATCAAAATGGAAATATGAGCACGTTTGCTGGTAGTACAAGAATGAGCTGGAAGCCTTATTATTCTGATGTCCACTGCTTTGTTAACTTATCTTTACTGGCTGCAGAAATGTTGAAATGCCCAATGACATTACTGTCTGCTGTGTTTGCAGGAGCAACAGTGAACACTTCCTCATCCAAACACTGACACTGCGTGTCTTCTCATGTACAAAACATGCAAGACCATGAAGACAATGATGCTTTTCAGTGGTAACTTTCACACAATGTTCATGTGGTATAGAGGGGTTTTTTTTTTTAGGCCTGTCACTTCTTCTTTGTCTTCCAGTTCTTCAAAATTTTTAAGGACACACTGCTCACCATGGCAAGATGTGCCAAGTTTTTGATTAAAGCTCTTTGAAAATCACCTTGTTGATGCAAACAAAACAAAACAACAACAGTTTTATGCCTGTCAAACTGTGTTGTGTTTGGCATTTTTTGTTGATTCAGGATAAGAAATTGAAAAGATTTGTTTTTGCAACAGGGTGCTAGTAGCAAAGTGTCTAAAGACGCAATTTAAAAATGGGTTCTTTGTTAAGTTTTCTGTTACGTAGACATAGAACAATGGTCCATCCTTTGAATTAGATGCCCGTTTAAGCTTGCATGATTCATAGGTCTGTGGTAAGTGGCTTAACACAGAAAAACGCTCCTGTGAAAACGGTCAGGTACAGAGACGGGACTGAAAATGAGTGAAAAACAAGTCGATGTAAAAGGAAAAACATTGGAAGAACTTTGGAAAGGCTGAATGGAGAACTATTGCTCAAGATCACCTTAAAAATACAAGAAAGTATGGCTGCTTGGATGTAAAGTATAACGAAATGAGACCTTTCGACAAGAATGTACAGACTGAAATAACCTGTTCGTGTTTGTTGAGCGTTACAATGAGTGGTCAGTATGTCCAATTTGCAATTGAACATAGTGACTGTAGTCTGTGAGTATCTGCGATTCTGGCATTGCTGATGCATTTCTGCCATCTGTGTGTGTGTGTGTGTGTGTGTGTGTGTGTGTGTGTGTGTGTGTGTGTGTGTGTGTGTGTGTGTGTGTGTGTGTGCGTGCATGTGCGTGTGTGCATGACTGACTTTGAGAAACTATAAAGCACTTTCCTCTATTCTTAGGTAATGGCACTTTATTCAGAAAGAACAAGAGCACACAGCGTCACAATTGTTTGTGGGTATCAAAGGCTGCTATTCTGTCTCATGGAACCAACAAACCATAAATCATGACTGACTGGACAACGTGCCTGATGCTAGCTTCAGAACTGCTTGAAGTACAGGGTTGGCCATTTATATGGATACACCGTAATAACATGGGAATGCTTGGTGATATTAAAGTCCTGTTTGTGGCACATTAGTATATGTGAGGGGCAAACTCCTCAAGATGGGTGGTGACCATGGTGGACATTTAGAAGTCGGCCATCTTGGATACAACTTTTGTTTTTTCAATAGGAATAGGGCCATGTGACACATCAAACTTATTGGTAATGTCACAAGAAAAACAATGGTGTGCTTGGTTTCAACGTAACTTTATTCTTCTTTAATATTCATGAGTTATTTACAAGTTTCTGACCACTTATAAAATGTGTTCAATGTGCTGCCCATTGTGTTGGATTGTCAATGCAACCCTCTTCTCCCACGCTTCACACACTGATAGCAACATCGCAGGAAAAATGCCAGCACAGGCATCCAGTATCCGTAGTTTCAGGTGCTGCACATCTCGTATCTTCACACTATAGACAATTGCCTTCAGATGACCCCAAAGATAAAAGTCTAAGGGGGTCAGATCGGGAGACCTTGGGGGCCATTCAACTGGCCCACGACGACCAATCCACTTTCCAGGAAACTGTTCATCTAGGAATGCTCAGACCTGGCACCCATAATGTGGTGGTGCACCATCTTGCTGGAAAAACTCAGGGAACGTGCCAGCTTCAGTGCATAAAGAGGGAAACACATCATCATGTAGCAATTTCAAATATCCAGTGGCCTTGAGGTTTCCATTGATGAAGAATGGACCCACTATCATTGTGCCCCATATACCACACCAAACCATCACTTTTGTTGTTCCAACAGTCTTGGAGGGATCCATCCAGTGTGGGTTAGTGTCAGACCAATAGCGGTGGTTTTGTTTGTTAACTTCACCATTCACATAAAAGTTTGCCTCATCACTGAACAGAATCTTCTGCGTGAACTGAGGGTCCTGTTCCAATTTTTGTTTTGCCCATTTTGCAAATTCTGTGCACCGATCTGGGTCATCCTCGCTGAGATGCTGCAGTAGCTGGAGTTTGTAAGGGTGCCATTTGTGAGTAGCTAATATTGTTGTATGTTCGACTAATGCCACTCTCCAGTGACATGCGGCGAGTGCTACGCTGTGGGCTCTTGCTGAATGAAGCTAGGACAGCCACTGATGTTTCTTCATTAGTCACAGTTTTCTTGCATCCACATTTTGGCAAATCCAACACTGAACCAGTTTCATGAAACTTAGCAAGCAGTTTGCTAACTGTAGCATGGGAGACGGGTGGTCTCGTAGGGTGTCTTGCATTGAAATCTGCTGCAATGACCCGGTTACTGCGTTCACCAGATATCAACACAATTTCGATCCGCTCCTCATGTGTTAAACTCTTCGACATGTCAATGGCTGTGAACAAAGAGAAACTTGTAAATAACTCATGAAAGAATAAAGTTACGTTGAAACCAAGCACACCATTGTTTTTCTTGTGACATTACCAATACGTTTGATGTGTCACATGGCCCTATTCCTATTGAAAAAACACAAGTTGTATCCAAGATGGCCGACTTCTAAATGTCCACCATGGTCACCGCCCATCTTGAGGAGTTTGCCCCCTCACATATACTAATGTGCCACAAACAGGACTTTAATATCACCAAGCATTCCCATGTTACTTGAAGTACGCGCACTACGTACGGTGAGTACTATAAGTACGAGAAGTGCGGAAGTGACAGGCTTGTGAAATGGGACGGTCTAGCCTTCGTCACGCTGTTCAGGTTGCGTGGCAACCATGATACTAACCGCGAGAAACATTACATACAGCTTTGTGTGACAGAAGTGAAGGAGAAAAATGTTTTGTTGGTCATTCATTTTTGTCATGACATCACATATATATATATATATATATATATATACATATATATATATATATATATATATATATATATATATATGTGTCACGGTTCGATATTTTTTCGATACAAAAAAAATGTTCATGCCTTTTTAATTTGTCATTTATTAAAATTATAAATATATATTTTAACTCAAAAGTACAGTTTTTAAATTTAACCCTAACCCTTGTGCGTGTTTTTTTATTTTGACAGCGAATGCGCACCTGCGGACCACTTATGTGCAGCCCTGGTTATTTAGCTTGTCATATCGCAGCCACAGAAATTATTTTGTCCATGAAACCATAAAGCTGCACTTTCTTTTTGCCTTATAGTCTGATTTGTCATAACTTTTCCGTTTTGTGGTAAGCTTTTCTTTGGCTGTCACTTCTTCACCCTGACCTGTCTTATTTGGCTCAGCAGAACTAAAATATATATCCTGCTGCTTTTACAGACGCACTCACATAAGCTCAGCGATTCTCTGCGCGATCAACCTCTCACATGTTTAAGCTGCGGGAGATTTCACTTGTCATGTTTGCATAGTAAGCTAACGATTAATAAGACGATGTCAGAGGAATTGGTGCGCAAATTATCATCACTCACAGATCAGTGCTGTCGCTCTCTATACACAGTTCGTGCGATTGCAAAGTGAAAGCAAAAAACAAGCGCAAATTCAAACGCGATTTCAATATGTCACATATTGACAGTGGCTCACCGATGCCAATGACATAATTACCCAGCTACATTTCCGAAAGAATGCAAAAGCATTGACATATATTTTTCCTTCCTACGATAGGCCGACGGGCAGGGCAGAGATAGATTTTGGTAGCCCGACTGGAAAAATCGCTAGCCCCGGGACGTCAGGTAAGGGTAACGTTTGAGGATCACTGATGGCTAGAAATAAAAAACAACATATGGGAGGAAAAACATGCTGAAAACACTCCAAACTTCAGAGAGGAGATCTGAGATGATCTATCCACAATATGACATAGGTCATTACAATGCTGCTGCACAGTTTGTCACGGTTCTGGGTCCGTCGGACCCAGTAGTTTGAGTTTTATTATGTTTTGGTTTTAGTTTGCATCAGGGATTGTTTTCTTGTTCTCTTGTAGTGTTGATTATGATGATGTTTATTATTTGAGTTTCATGTTTCTGTGGTGTTTAGGATTTGTTCTTCAGTTGTGTCTGCTTAGTATTTGTCTAGCTCCATGTGCCATTTTCTGTCTGTCTCTCTATGTCGAGTTTGTGTCTTAGTGTGATGGTTGCTTGTTCCTGTTTTATTGTGATGGTCTGCGTCTCATGTGAGTGTGTTCAGTTTTACCTTTGTCTCGTCTTGTTGATTATTCCCAGCTGTGTCCACCACCTGTGTGTAATTCCCCTGTGGTTCTCTGTGTATTTAAGTCATGTCTGCCGTCATTGTAGTTGCTGGTCCGTCTGTGTATTCCACCCTGCTTCATCTGCGTTTCTACCATGGCTCACCCGTGTGTTCTCCCTGCTGTCCGCCGTTAGTCTCTTCTGGTCGTTCTCGTTAAGGTTTGTGCTCTGTAGTTTAGTTGATCCCAGTATAGTTTAGTTCTAGCTCCATTTGCCATTTGTATTTACTTTCATGTTCAATAAACCACCTTTACACCTTCACGACTGCCTGCATTTGGATCCTCCTTCATTTCCTCCACACGGCTCACCTCACTCGCCGTGACAGTACGGACCAGCCAGATATGGATCCAGCGGCATTCACCCCACCCACGGAGCTTCGGGACCTCATCACGAACTCCGCTTCAAAAATAATCAACCTGTGGCTAGAGCATGAGGGAGAAGCATTCCTCTACGTTCTGGAAGCCAGACTGCAACAGTTGCTCACGGATTATCCCTGGGTATTGGACTCACTACACCCACTCGTGCAAGACTTCATCCTTCACGAACTTCACCTACACCCACCAGCCGCTACCGCTTCCCAACCCAGCCGGACGCCGGAGGTTTTGCCCGGCCCGCCGGAGGTTTTGCCCGGCCCGCCGGAGGTTGTTCCCGGGAGGAAGCGACGATCGCGCCGTCGGCGCGTCGCCCCACAGCCGGAGATTAGGACTTTGGAACTGCCGGCTGTGGTGAGTGGAAAAGACGCTCCGTCTGTTTCGCCAGTTCATATGACTGTTTATACCGGGGCTGTGTTCGTTGAGTCAGCTGCTCAGCCGGTAGCTCGGTTAGCTGCCCAGCAGTCGCTAACTCAGTCAGCCGCTCAATCATCACCTCCATTACAGTCACAGTCAGACCCAGTAGACACCATGTTACAGTCCATAGCCCAGTCAATAGCTCAGTTGGCAAGAGATTCATCAGCCTTATTATCAGTTCAGCCAGCCACTCCACCACCTGTTACTACTTCGCTACCTGTAGCTCAGTTACCACCAGTTCAGCAGCCTGTCCACTCATTTACCCAGCCTTCATCCTCACAGCCTCATTACAAGCAGGGAACACACTCCACACAAACTTTTGCTGGTTCATTTAAGCTGGCCATCTCAGAGACAGTTGCTCCCTCTAGGGCCTCCCCAGAGGCTGGGTGTCAGTCACCAGCCAACTCTGGACCCCTAGAGGTCAAGACGCCAGCACCAGCAGCCTCACCGGAGAACTCACCTGAACAGTCTCGGCTCTCAGCACCCCCTGAGAGCTCAAGTGAGTTCACCCGTCCGCCTCAGTCCTCTGCTGAGTGTATTGGGGAACACTTTCAGCCCTCTGAGGACTGTATCCCACTGTTGCTGCCTGAGTCTCGCCACGATGCTGCTCAGTCCCAGCCAGTGTCCACACTGGCAGAGGTCTCCGTACCTGCTGCTTCAGAGACTGCTTTCACTGGAGGGCCTGAGGAGCCCGTCCAGTCTCAAGTCATGTTAGCTGGGGGTTCAGGTGAACCCAGCCAGCGTCCTGCCTCGTCGGCTGGAGGGCCTGAGGAGCCCGGTCAGCCTCAAGTGTCGTCTGCTGGGGGTTTAGGAGAACCCAGCCAGCCTCAAGTGTCGTCTGCTGGGGGTTTAGGAGAACCCAGCCAGCCTCAAGTGTCGTCTGCTGGGGGTTTAGGAGAACCCAGCCAGCCTCAAGTGTCGTCTGCTGGAGGGCCCGAGGAGCCCGTCCAGCCTCAAGCCACGTCTGCTGGAGGGCCCGAGGAGCCCGTCCAGCCTCAAGCCACGTCTGCTGGAGGGCCCGTGGAGCCCACCCAGCACATCCTCACATCTGCTGGTGGTCCTGGAGGACCCAGCCAGCACATCTCCACATCACCTCCTGCAGCATCACCGCCGTCAGGTTCCGCAGCCGTCCCGCTGCCGTCTTCATCATCTTCGCCTGGTCCAGCCTCCGTGTCTTCATCATCTTCGCCTGGTCCAGCCACTGCTTCGTCCTCGTCTGGTCTTGCCTCGTCTGGTCCTGTGGTTGCCACGCCGCCGTCGGTGCCAGCTCGACCCGTTCCGCCTCGCCTCTGCCGGCCGTTTTCCGGGCCCCTAAGATGGCGTCATGGCCTTCGGGGACGGCCTCCGGAAGGTGTTCGTCGCCGCCGCTGGCATCGCGGCCGTCCTCCGGACCTGCTCGGTGGCCGCCACTGCCTTCCACGTGGTCGGCCTCCGGAACTGTTTGCCCGCCGTTGCCGTGTGCACGGTCGGCCTCCAGAACTGCATTCGCGCCGCCGTTGCTGTCCGCACGGTCGGTCCCCGGACCTGCTTCCTCGCCGCCGTTGCTGCACGCACGGTCGGCCTCCGGAACTGTTTGCCCGTCGCCACCGTTGCCGTGTGCACGGTCGGCCTCCGGAACTGTTTGCCCGTCGCCACCGTTGCCGTGTGCACGGTCGGCCTCCTGAACTGTTTGCCTGTCGCCGCCGTTGCTGTGTGCAGGGTCGGCCCCCTGAACTGTTTCGGCTCTTGTGTTGTCGGCCCCCGGACTTTACTGTGGACTCGTGAATGGTCTTGTTTTGTGTTGGCCTGTTTTTGGTTTATTCTGGTCTCTTGTGCTCCTTGTTTTTTGTTTCGGACCCTCCTTCCTGAACCCCCTCCGCCCGCCCTGGCTTGGTGCTTTGTGCTTTTTTGTTTGGGGCTGTCGGGAGCCAGCCCTTAGAGGGGGGGTACTGTCACGGTTCTGGGTCCGTCGGACCCAGTAGTTTGAGTTTTATTATGTTTTGGTTTTAGTTTGCATCAGGGATTGTTTTCTTGTTCTCTTGTAGTGTTGATTATGATGATGTTTATTATTTGAGTTTCATGTTTCTGTGGTGTTTAGGATTTGTTCTTCAGTTGTGTCTGCTTAGTATTTGTCTAGCTCCATGTGCCATTTTCTGTCTGTCTCTCTATGTCGAGTTTGTGTCTTAGTGTGATGGTTGCTTGTTCCTGTTTTATTGTGATGGTCTGCGTCTCATGTGAGTGTGTTCAGTTTTACCTTTGTCTCGTCTTGTTGATTATTCCCAGCTGTGTCCACCACCTGTGTGTAATTCCCCTGTGGTTCTCTGTGTATTTAAGTCATGTCTGCCGTCATTGTAGTTGCTGGTCCGTCTGTGTATTCCACCCTGCTTCATCTGCGTTTCTACCATGGCTCACCCGTGTGTTCTCCCTGCTGTCCGCCGTTAGTCTCTTCTGGTCGTTCTCGTTAAGGTTTGTGCTCTGTAGTTTAGTTGATCCCAGTATAGTTTAGTTCTAGCTCCATTTGCCATTTGTATTTACTTTCATGTTCAATAAACCACCTTTACACCTTCACGACTGCCTGCATTTGGATCGTCCTTCATTTCCTCCACACGGCTCACCTCACTCGCCGTGACACAGTTAGATTATTCATTATGAGAAATTCCTGATACTCAGCTTAATGGCCACCCTGAAATCTTAGCTGGCGAGAGTGAGTATTTTCTGAAGATTTCAGATACTTGTTTACCGAGCACGAGGGCTCTAATGCAGATAGTGAGTTTTTAAAAACCTAGCTTAAAGAGGCAGAGGATGACCACTGATTATATTTGTGAGGATTGTTTCTGTTAAATAAAACGAGATGCATTATAAGACTTTACAAAGAAGACATGCTTGGACTCAGAAACAGGGTCAGTACTTCACCACTTAAAAAAATGTCTGTTATAAAAGGTGACTGAAAAAGCACACATGTTAAAATCATTTACTGATGAGTTTAAAATTGGTTGTAACTGTTTTCTTTATATCTTGGGTCCACTGACATAGATTTCTTTCTGAACTTTAGCTGCATATTTTGACATTGATGGTAGTGTTTGTCATAAAAGTACATAACAAATATTTATTAACAATAAATAATGTAAAGTGCTTAAAATAGACTTGCTGACTGACTATAAATGTGTCTGCAAGCAGCTTTGGTGTTTCCAGTACCGGTAGTTCTCTTAAGGCCAGACATACTCAAGTGATTAGCTTTGACAGTCATAAATGTTTCATTAGCCAGCAGCACCCATCGTGTAAGTGTTTGATTTTCCTGATATAGGTTGTCCTTGGCATATTTTTTTCAAGAGAGCATAGGTAATGCACTGAACACATTTTAGTGGAAAAGCTCTGCGCTGATGGTGAAATGCTTCCAATTGATGATAATCATCTGTAGCAGAGCACAGCAACAGTTATTAATTGTTGATTTTCATAGCAGGTGCAAGTGATCTATTTTACCCCACCTTTCCCAATTACAACGATTCACCAACTGATTGCTGAGGTTATCGAGAAGTAGGATGAAAGCTCTCTATTCTTCTAAGAACAACCTTGGACAGATTGCCACTCAGTTTGTAAGACTGCTTTTATTAAATCTCTCGTGCAAGTCTGAAAGTTTGCTTTCAGACACGGTGTAGGTCGAATGTGCTCGGCAAAGGTAAGGAGTAGTGTTGTCGCTACTGTTTGTTGTACAAATGTCCCCTTTAAGAACTGCATCAAGGGCATCAGCAAGTTAGCAACATTTGAACAGACACAGCTGATTATTTAGAAAGATAAGAGGACAAAACTCATTTGTATTCAGAGATGAGTAAAGAAGGAGAAGTGAGTACACGGTGCCTGGGCAGAACTGATACTTGCAAATGAAAGCAACCCGCAGGTCAAATCAATACTCTGTCTGCGATGATACTGTAAAGCAGCAAACCAAGGCCATTTATATCTCTACTAACACCTACCACTTTAACAATCCAGTGACTGACCAGAGCAGAGAAGTTTCAGAACTCACAGACACTCGTGCACAGCATCAATTGAAAATGGGGGGGAGGATACAAACGAGAACCTGTGAGAATTATTATTTGAATAAATATTTTAAATTCACTTCTGAGATGAGTCACATCTGTTGAGAATTTCTTTTCTAAACGTACGTTTCCATTTTCTCGTCAGCCAATTTCTGACTGGCATTTAAACAAAGCTTGTAGTATTCTAGAGAGGACTGATGTTTGCGTTGCTGTGTTTTTTTTCAGGGCTTTGCATATTTGGAATGATAAAACAATCAAAACCTCTACTTTCTGCATTTCTTTTCAAATAATAGGAATGGACGTGTAATTAAGGCTTTTGTTTTTGGAGGGCCGTGGTTCTGGGTCATTTTGGCCCATTGTTTTTGAGTTTCTTGTGCTTTAGTGTTTTGGTGATATTTTGTATAATGTTTCATATTCTGGTTCATTAGTAGTCTTAGTCATGAGTTTCTTTTATTCCCTGTTTAGTTCCTTGAGTATTAGATTTCCCCCTGTGTCTCTGTCCTTCTCTGTCCCTCTGCATGTGTCTGTGTTTATGTGGGTTGTGTTTGTCTCCTTTCTGCTCCCATATTCCTCTCCTTGTGTTTCCCCCGCCTATCATGTTAATCCATGTTCCCCAGACCATCATGTCTCTCTCTTCTGCTCGCTCACTAATGTTCCCTCGCTCTCTCTCTCGTCTGCCTTTCCTCACTCTGTGTCAAGCTTATCTATCAGTCTTGCGTTCCATCGTTTCCTGTTTTATTGTAAGAGTCCTGCGTTCGATGTTTATTGTGTTTAGTTTTGCTACCTCTGTCTCATTGTGCCTAATTTGTCTCTGCTGTGTTCCCCATGTGTTTCCTGTTCGCTCATCTTTCCTTGTGCATTTAAGCCCTCTGTTTTCCTCTGTCCAGCATCGCGATCTCCACCCTGTGTTCTACCTGTTTAGTTTCATGTGTATTCCCTGTTTAGTTAGTTTTGTATTACTGGTGCCTTTGGAGTTCAGTTTATCTCTGTGAGTCTGCATCTGGGTCCATTCCCACCTGCTTCACACGGCCAGTTTATGACAACTAGATTAGCTGTTTTTTCAGCTGATAGACAGCTTAGTATTGAGTTATGTGAAACACTAACACAGCAAACATTTAGTCCTTTTAAACATAGTTTAAGCAGCCGAAAGGTGTAAACTTGCGTAAACTTGACAATACTATAATGAATTTTTGATTTTCAATTATTTATGTTACAGTTTGCAATATCAATAGACATAATATTCTGTCACAGGAAAGGTAAACACACACTTGTTCTCAGAAGTGTGTATTACTCCCTTTTGCAAATAAAACCTCTACAGGCACTTTTGTCTTGCAGACACAGTTACCCACTAGTTTTTGACTGGCTTGTGGATATTCAGATTTAGATTGAGGTGCCAAAAGTACTCATTACGTTCAGGATAAGAAAATTATTTGGCTTGTGCAGAGTTCAAAACAGGTTCCTTAGGAAAATTATCGTGTTTTCTGAACTTCATGTAACTGTGACAGATCTCAGCAGCAGAGTCAGTGGGTGGGAGCAGGCAGGGTGGTGATGGGTGAAGACAGAATTTCATAGAAGATCAGGTTTTAGAAAACTCTTTCATGTTATAAATACTATTTTTTCATTATAGATAGGATAATTACTAATATTAAAATTAAATCAAGCTCAAAATTCAAAAGTTATACCAGCATATTGTTTCTTGACCAATACCTCAAAACACAAGCAGGAGAAATATGCCTCAGGCTTGCTGAAAAAATGCAGAAAAAATAATGACAGCCATTTTTTTCCCGTCAGCAAGAACATTTTTAGAAACCACAACAGTATGTGGCCCGAATAACTGAATAATTATGTTATATATCTGAAGAGAGACCATGCTGAAATATATGCATGCATGCTCAGCAAAAGCCATCTTTGATAGAGAAGTTTTTGGGGGCTCAAATGTCAGAACTGCACTACCAAACTTGCACATCGAACTCCTGGCTTCCTTCTCTTTGTACTTGCAGGTGCACGGCACAATGGGAGAGTCATCCCAGAGCTCTGGAGGTGGTATGACCCAGAGGTGAATCAGGTAGAGAACATTGCTTTGAGCCTTCTACAGATATGGGCTTTGAAACTTTGAAAAGCACTGGAGAAGTCATGGGATGTGATTTTCTACCATGTTTCCATGCCTCTCCAGATGAATAGAGGATGGGTAGATTAGAGTTTTTGATCACTCCATCTTGTGTGGGCTGATATGATGATCTCTAGAGAACTTAGCAGACCGGGGATCTACAGAGAAAGTAAATGTATTTACATGTGTGAGGTTTCAAAGAAAAAAGAAGTTTCTTCTTTCAGGAGGTAATACGTGATCAGAAGACTCACCAAGTCAGGTACATCCACCCCTTTTGGAAACTTTTTAACTCCTCTCAGACTAACACCACCCACATGCATAGATGTCTGAGTGTCTTATTACATCTTCAGCGTATGGTGAAATTGATTCTATTCATCCGTGTTATTAGAGGCCTGGAGGGCAGCCAGTGAAGGGGCAGTACAGTATGGCCCAGCAGAGCACTACTGACAATTCAATTAGCGCCCTCCATCTTTGCACCACCTCCACATGACCTGCATCAGTAGGTTTTGCTGACGACCAGCCTATTGTAAAGTGATGGCATCCTTGGGTTGTGCTTCAAACAAAACCAACATGTTGACTAGCTGAAAGGATTCCAGGTTAATGGAGTGGATGGACGGGGTGAACTTGGGTGTGTGTGTTGGGGAGGTCCCACTTTCCGGTTTTGCAGAAATGGGACCACTAACAATATGACATTAACTAGCCCACTATTTTGACTGTGTGACAATCAAAATGTAGGCAACCACTGGTCAAGAGGGAAAACTTTATATTCCCTGAGTTGTTGCGACTGATTGCTGAAGGAAAAATGATTGCCAGTCACACAGGCATCCACTTTTTGCTGGGAAAAAATGCTTTTGCCAACTGGTAATTTGCCAGAAACCAAAACAATCACTAGGAGTGCAGGCGTGTCTTTGCGTCCAATTTTACCCAGCAAGAACCAGCAAACTTCAGAAATCAGAAAGGTTTTTCCCCACAACTAATTGTTGTATGACGTCCAATATGGCGGCCAAGTCTTGAACATGTGCTCATGACATCAGCTGAGAAACCTCAATATCCACTTAAGATTGCAGACAAGTATTTGGAGAACTGTAAAGCTGGAGAGAGTTAGCAAAAGTATATTTCTAAAAACTCATTCAAATTACAACTCTCTCCACTACTCTCTCAGAAAAAGACGACTGTGCCATCAATGAATATTCATTCATGTCCCAGCTGCAGTTCATGTATAACCTGCAATTTTATTTCTGGATTTGTGCTCTGCAAGACTGGCAAGCATCTCAAATCTGCTGAATAATGTAAACCAGCTTACTGTGTGCTTTTTTCAGGTTTGCTGATTGACCTTGACTTGTCTATGCAAATGCGGTAACCTACATTTACTGTGTCACTTATCATATTTATGGAAAATCAAATTAAGCCATGGGATGTTGAAAGGTTTTTATTTCTCTAACGGTGCTGAGTATGTAAAAATGATTGTTTGCCAGCTGCTTCGATCTCCCCAAAGAACCTTTTTATTACTGACCGATCCATGCTGCTACTCATATTGCCTCTCAAATAGAGACAAACAAAAATATGCGAAATAGTCCAGCAAACAGAAATCTTGTGTGTTAAAACAAGAGAAGCCATCCGTTTAATAAAAATCATCTACGTTGCTGATTAGTGTGATTAAATCTGCTTGATTTGTCTAAATGCAACTCAAAACCTGTAATCAGCTTCCAAAAGGTGAAAAGTACAAATTAGTGGATTTCTAGATGTAAATTATCAGCAAACCGAACAAGGCTTAATCAATCTTGATAACCTCAGTCTTACTAAGTACGAAAGGTTTCTGAACACTAGAATTTTTTATTGTACAATACATGAGAGATCCAGTTTATTGTAAAATGAGTTATTACTTTAACCTGTACTGGGGTTAAAATTGACTCTGCACTCTTCCTTTTCCTAATTTATTAAAATCAAACACTGTAACACAACTTTGCTGGCTCTAAAACTGCATGAAGCCAAAAAGACGCTCAAGCTGGCCACTGTGACTTGTTTTGACTTAGAGGAATACGATGTCATATCCCCTCTTGTCCTTCTCAGTACAGCGGATCAACAGATCCTCCATGCAAAGAGAAAAGTCCTGCTGATTTGAAGTCTTATCCATGTGGAAGTTAGTGTCCTTGAGGTGTAGAAATAACACAGGTAGCATAAAATTAGCTGGAGGAGATCCACTGGGCCAAATTAGAAGTTAGTTTTGTGATATTTGGCAACGAGCCACATAAAGCAGCAGCAGGAAACAGCAGGAATTTATCAACCAGCAGGTCTCTAATATTTATAGAGGACATGGCTGCCTGCATAATGTCTATCATGCTTCTACACTGAATGACAAAGACTACTATAGTTAAAAGGACATGGTGGCATTCACTCTGTTCTGCTTTAGGGAATTATATCAAAGTCACATTGGGAGGCACTCAGGAAGCTTTGCAAAGCCTTTGAACTCGATCTATTCATGTGTGCATTACTCGGGGAAACCACAGAAGCATCACTGAACCCACCCTGGCTCACACCAGGTGCTTTTGCTAACATTTTTATGGAAGTGACACAAACATCAATCCCAATAATCCACAACCCCGAAATTAGATTGTGTTTCCTCATCTTTGCTGCGCTTCTCCTGCTAGATCAGGGTGCAGTTCATAACAAAAAGCAGTACTTGACAGGAATTTATCACCCAGTATGTGACCTAAAATCATCCTGAGACTGTGCACTATTTCAACTTCCGGCACTTTGTGGCTGAGGGAAGCCATGGCTTTGAAGGGCTCAAGCTCGCATTGTGATTTTAAGATAGATCTAATGTTGCTTTACTCCATGAACTGCTTCGTTAAGGCGGACCGATCGTAAGCAGTGAGCCTTTTTTTTTGCAGTATGTTTTTTGGCACAGTAGTCTATGATGTCTGGTGGAATGAAGCTGCAGAAAAAACACTTCAGTAGCTAAGGGAACCTTATTGTAGCAAATAAACTCAAATGTTGCTGTGGGTAATGCATTCCCCCTCAAGTCACTATGCTGTTTTGTGAAATAGTGTCATTAAAGTCATCACTGTCTACAGTGTGCAGAGAACTCAGGGATATGGGACCAGCGAAAAAAGATTGGCTGACCTTGATGGGGCTTATTAGCATAAAGGAGCCCTTTGGGCCTCACATACTGGGTGGAGTTTGGTGTTTGGTGTGTGCATGCAAATGTAGTCGGCTCTGCAAGCTGTTTCATATAAACCTGTGTTAGAGAAAAAAAATAGAACGATAATATCACAGTCATGCTCATTGTTTAGTGTTTTGTATTGAGAAGTTAGAAAATAGGATGCATAACAGAAAGAAATTCAAAGTGTAAATAAATGAAGTGATTATTTTTTGTAGCTGAAGGCTTCACTGGCTGCCCTCCAGGCCTCTTGATTCATTCATTTTTTTTGTTGAAATGTGAATTGTAAATAAAAACAGCAACATAATGAGCCACCCTCTTCCCACATTGCATTTCTGATTAATTTCTTGCGGATAGAAAACATTTATAAAGCACTTGATTTAGCCGGTTGTGTACCGTTACTGCCATAAAGTGCTGGATAAGGTTGCTGTGTGACTTATTACACAACAATATTAGTGCCATTTGAGTGCCGTTCCTTGCACATGCTGGTTATATTGTTATTGTTGTTATTGGCGTGTAGTCTACCAAACGTCTTGCAGTGTATTGATTCTTGCACATTGCTTAGGGAGTTGCATATTGGCAGCATCTCCTCTGCTGCGTAAAACACAATAAGCTTGTTATTTTCCTCGATGTGACAGTTCTACCTTAGCTAATTGCATCTGCTGCTGTTTTTGAGACATATCACTGGTATCATTCAACTACTCACTTGGCCACCAGTGTTGTAGAGCTGTTTTTAGCTAGCAGGTGCTTCTCCAAATTTGAAGTGAAACTCCTCAGAGCTGAAATACACCAGTTCCAAGTGCTCATTTTGTATTTCACTGTGATGTTGTTCTTATCTGTTTTTATTTGTTCACACATTTAAAATAATACGACTACATCGTCTCAGTAAAGCGAATAATACCTCAGTAATTCTTTGCTTATTGAAACTGGGCAGACGCATGTGATTCACAAATTAAAAATTGCAAGACAAGTTGCCATTCTTCTCAACATTTATCATTTGTGCGAGTGTCTCCTGGTTGGTGTTGTGTCTTTATTCCTAGTAAAAACTGTAACCAGCAATAAGTTTGGGCTGTCTGGTATGTAAATGTGTGAGGCCAGGAGTTTGTGTTGACTTTAGAATCAGGGAAGAGCTTCTGATCAATACCATGTAATTTATTTGACCAGAAGCTTCTGACTTTCCAGCTTTAACTCTGGAGCTGTGCACAGATCAGACTTTGGTACCAGAGACCTGTGTAGGAAAAACTAAGTTTTATTAGTGTTGATGCAACTTCTCCTGGTCTTGTAAAGTTCATAGATTATTTAGTGTGATGAATGCAGCTTATGCCCTTTTTATGATTCTAATATTAACTCAAGAGCAACATTATGTCATAGATTCAACCACCGTGCTTGATGGGTGATGTTACAAACAACTTTTTATTGTCTGATCAGTGAAATTCCACTGAATACAGCAAAGCCTACATCTTCAGACTGGCTTGCAGGAGAGATGATGAACCCTCGAGCAGTTTGCATTTCACACAGTTGGGTTTGTTGGAGCATCGGGGACTGCTGCTTTCCTAACAAATTGACCAGAGTGTCAAGAACCGAAGTTCAACACACACAAGCTGGACCCAGGAGCAGAACACACACACAGCGGTACGAGAGAAAAAATAAACTTTATTATAACTGAGAGTGTCCCGGGAGAGTAGAAAGGAGAAAACGCACGGAACCAGAGAAACCGAGGGACCGGGAGAAGAATCGCGCAGGAAACGCCGAGAGCGGGACCGTGGGAGGCTGAAACAGAAAAAGAAAAAAGGATTATTGGGGTGCGGGTAAACCGGCAGCATACGAGGGGAGGTAGTGTACGCGTCTTACGATGATAGCGGGGCCAAGGGAACCGGAGGGAGGGGTGAGGGTCCGTGGGGAGAAGCTCCAGAAAGGGCGAGGGGGCTGGGGCTGATTGTGATCCAAATTCCGGACAGGCAGGTGGACAGGCTGGTGGCTCAAACACGCCGAGCTGTGATCTGAGTATACAAGGCAGAGTTAGTGTTAGTTCACACGGATAGATAAGATAAGATAAGATAAGATAACCTTTATTAGTCCCACACGTGGGAAATTTGTTTTGTCACAGCAGGAAGTGGACAGTGCAAAAGTTATGACGCAAAAATTAGAATACAATAAGAATAAATACAGTACACAGCTGTACAGAATAGAATAAAATAATATACTATATACAGTAGAATAAAATAGAATAAAAATATACAATAAGATAAAAATAGAATACGAATGCTATATACAACTGATTTACATAAGGGCTTTCCCGCAGGTGTACGTTACCGCTGAAGGACGACTACGGACTGGCGTGGAGCAGCAGGCTGGGCAGGATTAAATGGTCCACCTGGTGATCGCCTGGGATGGGATGCAGGTGTGGAGTCAGCGGCCACGCCCACGGGAGTGGGCATCCCATCAGCACCTCAGACGCCGGGCCGCGGACCATGACACAGAGAGTTTTTTTAGGATCTAGTTTTCGTTAGTTTTACAACCCAGCCAGAATTTTCTCTTAGCTGAGACTGTCCAAATTCTATATAAATAAATAGCTCCGTGTTGTATCACTAAATGAATATTAAACACTAATGCAAGTTTGAAATGAAACATAGTAAGTGAAAAAGACCAGTGATACAGTCAATTCAGCCTTCAATTTGAACCGGGCATTGTGTGGGAAATGCTGTAATAAAGTCCCAAAAAAGGTGCATTATTTACAGCATTGCTAAACTATCATGCCAGTATGTTCACACACTCCTACACACACACAGCTCCACATGCTCACATACCACCTCAGTGCTGCCTATACAGTTCTATCTCGAAGGCAGAGGAACGCTGGGCCTAATTGTGTCTTGGAGCTACTGTGCTGCTCATCTCTGGAGATCTCATTATAAGATCCACAAGCTGTTCCAGCACGTACCCGCTCTCTTCACTCTCTCATCCCATCAGCTTGTACAGCATAACTGTCTGAAATCTCCATCGCCCCGTTGCAGTATTGACAGAATAAAGTAATTATTGTTGATTAGGAAATTGCACCTTGCACCTAAAGAAAGACGCATAGAGACAAAGAAACAAACTGCTTGGCGAGGTTTTTGATCTCGCTGCTGGCTGTCTTGTTAGTATCTCTGATCTGAGCAATGAGAACATTGTGTCCTCAGAAGTCTTTGTAAAGTTTTGGCCAATTGACAGCTGATATGGTTGAAGTACCCAAACTATCACTCTTTTTTTTTCTCCATGATACTTTCTGGATGCTATGCCATTAGACTCTTTTCTTCTCACCCCTTGATAATTTTTCTCTTCTGCTGCTTTATCTGATCTTTGTCTGAATAATTCATTCTATAAATGCATTATTGCATTAATATATAAAATAGTGCAAGCAACTACTAGAAGGAACACATACTGGTAACACATACTTGCAGGCATGTGTATGCATACCAGATGCAATTATTGGTGTCTTTGCTGATAGTGACGTTAACAAAATACTGCATCATCTTCAAGAACAGTCCTGGAGCTGGAAGGAAGTTTGTTTTGTACATGATAATCAGTATACAAAGGCTGCCTTAAAGGTTCAGATGTTTTAGGACTCCAGTGCTCATTTTATGATGACAATCGACAACATAGCTTTTATGTTATTGATCTTTGCTTCTATAACAGCAAAACACATTACTTCAATGTTATTAGTAAATGCTTCAGCGTGCATAGATCACTTTGAAGATGGGAAATCCTGGAAGCCTCTCTGTCTATTTGTTACTGATTATTCCTGCAATTAGTTGTTTGTTCCTATTACGATGAAGCACTATGAACAGTTTTTAAAGCTTTCAGCAAAACCCAGTGGAGTGTGGTGCAAGAATAAACAAGACCAAATAGTTCTGTGGTGGTGGGGTGGAGTGGCACAGTGGGTTCAGGGGGCCGTGCCAGGGGAAGCCAGCTGGCATGGCTAGCAGCCGTCTCCTTATTCACGCAGTAGTGCGCTGGGACGGAGGTGTGTGGAGGGAGGATCGGTGCTGATAGCAGAGTGTCTGTAGCTGAGGGGGGGGGGGGATAACAGTGAACAGACAAAAGTTGTCTAAATAGAGTAATGTGCATTGAACAAGTCCAGGCTGTGTCCACACTGCCTGTGTTAGAAAATCATGTAGCTAAGTTTGGGAACTGGGAAAATTCACACAATCACTTCTCCACTAGGACTAAAGGACTCAGCAGATCTGTAGTACCAAAAGATTTGGTACACAGCTTAATGGAGTAAACATTTTAATTAGAATTATTTATGATATACTGGAAACAGTACACAATGAACACATTGTTTAAATGCTCTGAGCAACAAAATGCACATCACACACGTTTACAATGTAAGCCAGAAAAATGACACTCTTACACTCTTAATGCAGTTAACTGAACTCTATTTATATGGAGGGGACTGTGGGGAAATACAGTCATGCGACAAATAAAGTACATCCTCTTTCAGTTCGGTTTTGCATATCAGGACATATTTAGAATCATCTCAACTTAAGCAGATCTTCAGATTAAACACAACCTCCGATAAATAGCAACATACAACTTATCAAACTGTCATTTTACTACAGAAGCAGTGTGTGAAAAGCACCTTTGAAGAAATGGTTTCCAGTCGTTCACATTGTTGTGGAGGAATTTTGGCCCACTTGGCGCTTTACAATGTTGCTTTGATTCTATGGGCTCGACTAAATGGCCTCAATGACTGCGAGGTGCCCAGGTCCTCTAGCTGCAAAGCAAACCCAAATCATTACCAGTCCACCACCATGCTTGACAGCTGGTGTGAAATATTCATGCTGATTTGCTGTGTTTGGTTTTCTTCAAATATGGTGCTGTGCATTACGGCCAAACATCCTCACTTTGGTCTTGTCTGTACAAAGGACATCGTTCCAGATGCCTTCTAGTTTATTCAGGCACAGTTTAGCAAACTCAAGCTTGGCTGCCAAGTTCTTTTAGAGAGAAGAGGCTTTCTCCTGGAAACCCTTCCAAACAATCCATGGTTGTTCAGTCCTTTTCTAATTACGCTGTCATCAGCTTTCAGCATTTAACATGCTAATTAAGGCTTGTGGAGTCTAAGATGTACTTACAGTTTCCTTTGAGCATTTCATAGTCTGACCTTGAGGTGAATTTGGACTTCAAATTGTTTACAAATGCCCTTATAACCCTTGTCAGATTGATGGGCAGCAACAATTGCTTCTTTTTCTTCTCCAACATCATTGCTCATGTATTTCCTCCTTGGCTTTGTGTTAACACACTCATGAATGGTCCAAAGCAGCAAACTTTAAAGTGTATGCTTTTACAGAGGTGCTCACATGTGCTGCTGGTCAGTTAATCAAGTGCATTCAATTTTTAGAGCCTCTCAATTTCTATGGCTGCAGCTTTTTTTTGTACTTTTTGTGACTGCAGCCATTGCAGCTCATTTAATTCAAATGCAAAAAGTAATCAGAGTTTTACATGTTCTAATTAATATAGTTTTCTATATATCTTTACAACGATGGAGCTACATGTAGTGTTTGAAATCGGCCTTGTTTTGTTCTAGAGGTTTTGGAAGGTATATTGCTGAACCTTGAATAAAATCAGGACCAACAGGAGAGCTGGTTTACAGTTAGAATTAATGACCTTTACCTATTCTATATCTTTTCCATATCAAAGGATTTTCTTTTTGGTATAGTGGCTACAATTGCAGAACGGGACCTCAAAATGAAAGTGCATCGTATATATGTCGAGTTTATTTGAGTGTTCTTTTATTCTCGACTTGTACGTAAGTGGGTCGGTCTTAACAGGGACTTTAATACGACAAGGGAATGCAGAATAGAGTGAGCCTTGGCTGGCCCTGAGAAAAAGCTAATAAAGTGGTGACATACTGTAAAGAAAAATGATCTTTTTATCCTCAGAAAGGCTCATAAACTACACGGCATTAATCAGTATGAGAATGACCCTGACAGTGACCATAAAGACTGGCTGTTAAGCAGACTGCAGGAAACAATGACTTTCAAAAAAGACCCCTGGGGATGAATTTGAGTTAAGAGAACAAAAAGGTCATTTTGGCTGTGGGCAAAATAAATAAATAAAAATCTCCTAAAGTGCTGAATGGCTTTGATGAATATGTCTAAATATGCATGTCTGAAGATAACATCTGCAATGCACCGATGCTCAGAATGTATCTTTAGATATATTTACTAGATAATTATACAGGTTTGAGCTCACCCCCCTAACTTTGCTCATTAAAACTTTCTTACTTTTGAGTTGGTTATCTGTCCAGATCTCTGTGCGTTCCAAACACACCAGTAATTGCTGTCAGGTTCTCTGCAGATAAATAAACTGATTACTCTCCTGGCTCTCTCGTAGTTATGAATATATGTGCAGACTGTATCCAGTAACTGTATATTGGTCCTGGGAATTAGCATCGGTTTGGAATTGCTGCATTTTGCCACACTTGTATCAGATGCTGTTGAAAGAGAAGCCACAGAGCCCCCTGCACCCACAGCCCATTGCTGTCTGAGTAATGAAGTCACCTATCCCTCTTGGCTGCAGTCCAGGAATAAAATAAACTACTGTCAGCATCACAATGAGAACGAACGAGGGTCCCAGGCTCAGGTGACTGATGTGATGTCCTTGTCCATCCAGCACCCACCAGGCCCCATCGTTGCTCTCCGCCTCCAGCCCCCACTCAGTCACACGCACGGTCCTATACCCTCCTGCTCTCCAGCCCATCACTCACTGTTACACTGTCATTGCCTGTGAGAGAAAATGAAAATTTGAATGCAAGGTAACCTTTCTGTTCACCTGCTGCAGCATATTCAGGAGCTGTTGTCTGACGCTCGAGTGTACAGTGCTCAGACGCTCAGCAGGCACACTCACCTGTAAGACAATCAGAGGCTTTTCTTGGTTATGTACACTGAATTTAATCTCAAACTTTAATTCACATATGTTACTTTAAATTATAATCCACCCAAAATGTGTTGGTTGAGCTGTCACTCATACCTTGCCTGCTCATGTTGAGAGACAGTCTGTACAGGTATCAGGACATTGTTAAAGCAGAAAAGTCAAGGTTTCTTTCTAATGTTATTGAGAATAGCTCCAATAATTCTCGGGTTCTTTTTTCAATTATTGACTCTGCCCTGAATACTTCCCCAGCTTCTTGTATTAATAGTTCCTCAGACACCTGTGAAAGGTTTTTGAAGTTTTTTATCAATAAGATAAAACAGCTTCGATCTATGATCGCCCTGCCTTCACATGACGTGTCTAAAATATTCACCTGCTCTGCTGTTTTTGATCAGTTTGAGCCTGTGTGTCTTGATCAGGTGGAGGAAGTATGTAGTGGCACAAAGACATCATCGTGTCCAAATGACATTATTCCAACACATCTTCTAAAAAAGATTTTTACGGTTGTCAGTTCTGACATTTTAGCTATTTTTAATAGCAGCCTTAGCTCAGGTGTTGTGCCAGCCTGTTTTAAACATGCTGTTGTACAGCCTGTACTTAAAAAACCTAATCTTGACTCCTCCGTCCTCACTAACTTCAGGCCTATTTCAAAGCTCCCCTTCCTGTCGAAAATTTTGGAAAAGATTGTGTTTGTTCAGCTGCAATCTTTTCTAAATGGACACAATGTTCTTGAGAGGTTTCAGTCTGGTTTTAAAACTCTTCATAGCACAGAAACTGCACTTTTAAAAGTTCTTAATGATCTTTTATTAGCCACTGACTCAGGTGACTCAGCTGTGCTTCTGCTTTTAGATCTGACCGCTGCCTTCGATACTGTTGACCACAGCATTTTAATCTCACGGTTGGAGCATTGTGGCGTAAAGGGCACCCCATTAGAGTGGTTCAGGTCATACCTGTCTGACAGGACCTTCTCTGTGAGCTTTGGCGATTTTATCTCTTCCTCAGCTCCCCTTTCTTGTGGTGTTCCCCAGGGATCTATACTGGGGCCAATATTGTTCTCCATTTATATGCTGCCTTTAGGTCTAATTTTTAGAAAATACAACATTTATTTTCACCCTCCGGTCCCCCTTCTTAAAGATGGGGACCATCCCTCCCTGGGAAAGTCTATGCCAGGGTGCTGGAAAGGAGAGTTCGTCCGTTAGTCGAACCTCGGATACAGGAGGAACAATGCGGTTTTCGTCCTGGTCGCGGAACACTGGACCAGCTCTTTATCCTCTCCAGGATACTTGAGGGTGCATGGGAGTTTGCCCAACCAGTCTACATGTGTTTTGTGGACTTGGAGAAGGCATTCGACCGTGTCCCTCGGGGTGTCCTGTGGGAGGTGTTGCGGGAATATGGGGTGTCTGGCCCATTGCTACGGGCCATTCGATCCCTATATAACCGTTGCAAGAGCTTGGTTCGCATTGCCGGCGATAAGTCGGACTCGTTCCCGGTGGGTGATGGGCTCCGCCAGGGCTGCCCTTTGTCTCCGGTTCTGTTCATAATTTTTATGGACAGGATTTCTAGGCGCAGCCAAGTGGCGGAGGGCTTTCGCTTTGGTGGCCTCAGAATCTCATCTCTGATTTTTGCAGATGATGTGGTTCTGTTGGCTTCATCGGGTGAGGGCCTCCAGCTCGCACTGGAACGGTTCGCAGCCGAGTGTGAAGCAGCGGGAATGAGGATCAGCACCTCCAAATCTGAGGCCATGGTTCTCAGCCGGAAAAGGGTGGAGTGCCCACTCCGGGTCGGGGATGAGTTCCTGCCCCAAGTGGAGGAGTTCAAGTATCTCGGGGTCTTGTTCGCGAGTGATGGGAGAAGGGAGCCGGAGATCGACAGACGGATTGGGGCTGCAGCTGCAGTAATGCGGACGCTGCACCGGTCCGTCGTGGTGAAGAGGGAGCTGAGTGTAAAAGAGAAGCTCTCAATTTACCGGTCGATCTACGTCCCTACCCTCACCTATGGCCACGAGCTGTGGGTAGTGACCGAAAGAACAAGATCGTGGCTACAAGCGGCAGAAATGAGCTTCCTCCGAAGGGTGGCTGGCCTCTCCCTTAGAGATAGGGTGAGAAGTTCGGCCATCCGGGAGGGGCTCAGAGTAGAGCAGCTGCTGCTCCACATCGAAAGGAGCCAGCTGAGGTGGTTCGGGCATCTGATAAGGATGCCCCCTGGGCGCCTCCTGGGTGAGGTGTTCCAGGCATGTCCCACCGGGAGGAGGCCCCGGGGCAGACCCAGGACACGCTGGAGAGATTATATCTCTCGGCTGGCCTGGGAACGCCTTGGTATTCCCCCGGATAAGCTGGAGGAGGTGGCTGGGGAGAGGGAGGTCTGGGCCTCTTTGCTTAGGCTGCTGCCCCCGCGACCCGGCCCCGGATAAAGCGGATGAAGATGGATGGATGGATGGACAACATTTATTTTCATTCATATGCCGATGATACTCAGATCTATCTTCAATTGAAGGGAAACAGTCCTGCCTCACTGGAACCCTTACTTCAGTGTCTCGGTGAAGTTAAATCCTGGATGGCCTCTAATTTCCTTAACTTTAATGAGAACAAAACCGAAGTGATAATTTTTGGACCAAGCGGCAATCCCAACACTTCTAATTTTAACCTGCACAGTCTTGAGCCTTTTGTCAAATCACATGCCAAAAATTTGGGGGTTATACTTGACAGCAATTTCACCTTTGAAAAACAAAATTAGCTCAGTTGTACAGCGGTCTTTCTTCAAACTGAGGCTTTTATCTAAGGTGAGATCATTTTTATCTTTTAAAAACTTTGAACGAGCGATTCATGCTTTTATTATATCCCAGCTGGACTATTGTAACTCCTTATATGCTGGAGTCAGCCAGACCTGCCTGGCAAGGCTGCAGTTGGTCCAGAATGCTGCAGCTCATCTTCTGACACGTACTAAAGGATGTGAACACATTTCCCCGGTACTTGCCTCCCTTCATTGGCTCCCTGTCCGCTTCAGAATTAATTTTAAAATTTTATTGTTGACTTACAAATCCCTGAATGGACAGGCTCCCGGGCATTTGTCTGACCTCTTGCAGACTTATACCCCCCTTAGATCTCTTAGATCAAGTGATCTTTTGCTCTTAGCTGTACCAAGGTCGAGGCTGGTTCATAGAGGTGATCGAGCATTTGCAGTCGTAGCGCCTAAGCTGTGGAATAATTTACCCCTACACATAAGACAGGCTCATACTGTCAATCTTTTTAAATCTTAAAACGCATTTTTATTTACTGGCTTTTAATACAGCATGAGAGTTGTTTGTTAATTCATATTTGGTGTTTGCTTTTAATACTCTAAGTTGTTTTATTATGTATGTTGTATTGTTGTACAGCACTTTGGTCAACACTCCTGTTGTAATTAAATGTGCTATATAAATAATTAAACTATTAAACTATTAAACTCATGCAGAGCTGAGGCTTGAATTCAGAGTCACTGAGGTGATCTAAGATGACGGTCGCTTCGCACTATAAAAATCTAAACTGCTGTTATTTTAGGTGTGAAAAAAATACCAATACCAATCTTTTTATATGCATATGTAAACTATACTAATTCAAATACATCTAAGCAACATGCAGTACTGTAGCTCTCAATTCGTGCTGTTCCTTGGAGCCTGCTGCTGTCATGGTCCTGGGCCATGTTGGCCCAGCATTCTTAGTTTTCTTGTAATTTTGTATTTTGTTCTGTGTGCCGTGGTTCCTAGGTTCTGTTAAAGATGTTCCTTTTTTGATTACCCCCTGTGTGCCCCTCTGTGTATCTGTGAGCCCTCGTTTCCCCTCGTGTTTCATTTAATGTTTTCCCCAGCCCGTTATGTCTGTGCTCTCCTCCTGTCTGAACCTCTGTGTACTTCCTGTTTTACTTTGACAGTGTCTCGTTAGTATGCGTCATGTTGTGTTCACTCCTGCCGTGTCTCGTTATGATTATCTATGTCAGCTGTGTTCCCCGTGTGCTCCCACTTCCCTCGTTAACCCTCTGTGTATTTATGTGCATGTCTCCCTCAGTTCAGTGTCGCGTCGTCAAAGTCTCCTCCCCGGACCTGTGTGTCTTTCTGTGTTCCCTCGGTCTTCTGTTAGCATTCCCAGTTTAGTTCTGTTTCTTTGTGAAGCCTGCAATAAAGTTCAGTTCCTGTCTCCGTGAGTT
Organism: Maylandia zebra; assembly: GCF_041146795.1. Lineage (NCBI taxonomy): Eukaryota > Metazoa > Chordata > Actinopteri > Cichliformes > Cichlidae > Maylandia > Maylandia zebra. Next base: position 4,291,080 of record NC_135178.1, on the reverse strand, counting down.
TTGCGTTTGGGTCCTCATCTGCCTCCACACAGCTAGTTCATGACAGTACGACGCGACCAGTAATGGACCCAGCAAGCTCCCTACGGAACCGGCAGCGTGCAGACCCCGCCTTCCCTAACGAGAGGGGAAGGCAGGAGGCTCGGCATGCCCGGGAGCGCGAGTCTGCCTTTTATGGGACTCGATTGGCTCTAGGTGGGCCACATCATCCCACGGTGATAAGAGTTGGAGGATTCAGCCTATCGCCTGCCACAACTCCTCCGGCCTTCTCACCTTCCGGTTCACCTCCCCAGTCGCCGCCCACCTCCCGCGCAAAGAAGAGGGTTACTCGGCGGCCGAGGAGAGATTTCGCGCCTCCGACAAGCAGCCTATCTCCGCTGCAGTCCTTTGCGCTCTTCCTGGGACTTCCACGCTCGGAGCTGCACAAGCTCCGTGTCTCTTCAACGCAGCCCGGCCCGTCATCGGCTCAGTCAGCCGACGTCTCTGAGGTGCCTGCGTCTACAGCTTCGGGAACTCACGGCACAGTTCCCAGGAAAAAACGGCGCTCACGCCGTCGCCACCCTAAAGTTACTGAGCAAACTCCGGTGGTGAGTGAATCTGACTGTTTCTTCCATGCCACTTCCAAGTCGGACCGACTCGGACAATATTCTGTTCCTGAGTCCGCAGTTTTTCACGTCTGTAACTCATCAGAGACGAATAGTAAGTTTGAAAATGACTGTGTTTCCAGGCCTCATAATGTTTCTAAGTTCACCTCTGCACCTATTAAGCACGAGACTGAGTTCATTGCCCCCCTAGAGACTGCTGTTCACGCTGAATTAAAAACTTCTGGCACTGTAAGCTCTATGCGCGTCATCCCAGAGGCCATTAACTCTGTGTCTGGTAATTCTGGGTCAGTTAATCCAGAGGCTGCATTACCTACCCTCACGCCCATGTTTGAGAATGACTGTTTTTCCTTTGTTCCTCCCAGGTCAGCAGTAATTAACACACAGACTGATAATCTCACCTTAGAAAAGCAAAAGACTATTTTTGAGTTGCATACTTGTGAACTAAATATTAAAACAAACAGTCCTGAGGTTCCTGTTCCTGCTGAAACCGGAGGGGACCACCTGGAAACTGACCTGTGTCTTCCAACCTTCAAAGGCTGCGCTTTCTGTTCTTCAGGTTGCTTTTGACCCTCTGTCACATTTAGATTTCCCTGCCTTGTCTGTTAGCTCTGAATCTGTTTCTCCAGGGATAAAGATTGTTAACTCAGGTTTTGAAAACACCAAGACTGTGCATTCAATCACAGTTGTTAAGGTTAAGTGCAACAAGTTACCGTCCGTCACATTTAAACTGCTAGGGGAGCTCAGGTTGACTATTCCTGAGTTAGTTTCGCACCCAGTTGCCTCAGACACCACCTGTGTTAACTCCCCTACCCCTGTACCTGCTGTGTATAAGACTGTGGGTGGTGTTTCTTCACTCCTGGACTATGCTGCTCTCCAACCTGCGTATTTAGAAACAGTCTATGAGAATGCTTCTATTTCTATAACCGCTCCTTCTGAGCCAAGAATTACAGACTCTAACTCTGCTAAGCCTGGATCTTTCCTGTACAATGACTGTTTTAAAGGCTGCTACTTCTAACATGGACAGCTTAAGAACAGCAGAGTTGCTAAGAGTGGCCTGCCGTAAGTCTGTTTGCTGAAACTGTGTTTGGCTCCACTAACTTGGTTTTCCCAGTGTCTGTTACTGCTCCTGAGCTCAGCTCTCCAACTCCAGTTCCTGTAACCAGGGCAGCGCGGGCCCAGCTTTCCCTTGCTCCCGTATCAGTTCCTCGGGAGAGGGTGGCTGAGGTCCAGCTGGTCCCTGCTTCTGTCCCCAGCCTGGCAGAGGCTCCGTTCATCCCGGCACCCGTACCTGCTCCTCGGGTGGGGTTGATGGACACCCAGCCGTCGCCTGCGCCTGTTCCGGCTCCCCGGGTGAGGTCAACTGTGACCCTGCTGGCTCCTGCACCCGTCCCAGTTCCTCGGGTGGGAGCGGCAGAGGTCCAGCTAGCTCCTGCACCTACACCGGCCCCCAGGGTAAAGGCAGCCAGAGCCCAGCTCGTCCCTGCACCCGTATCTGTTCCTCGGGTGGGGATGGCTGGTGTTCGGCCAGGCCCAGCACCCGTTCCTGTTCCCCGGAGGAGAGCAGCCAAGAGCCAGTCACCTGTTCAGTCACCAGTTCAACTACCTGCTTACCCACCATCACTTCAACCACCACTACAACTTGCACTTCTGTCCATAGCGCAGTCATTAGCTCAGCTGTTAGCAAAGTTTCCTGTTTTGTCACCAGCTCAGTCTCTAGCACACTTATCAGCTCCATTACCTGCTCAGTCATTAACTCTGTCACCAGCTCAGTTCATAGCTCAGCAACCCGCTCAGACACTGTCAACCTCAGCTGTAAGCCTTTGTGGGCTTTCTCTGCCAGCTGAGGACTGCGTGGTACTGACAAACTTTGGACAGACTGTTTGCCCTGCACAGCCCCAGCCATTGCATCCCAAGCCGACTGCGTGCCCTGTGCAGCTACAGTTAGCGTCCGCTGAGCCAGAGGTCTCCGCACCAGCTGGCTCTGCGTCTGTTCTCGCTGGGGGTTCAGGCGAACCTCTCCAGCACCTCCTCGTCTCCGCTGGAGGGATCGAGGGACCCGTTCAGCCATTGCCTGGTCCAGCATCGGCATCAGCTGCACCCACGCCCGGTCCGGCCTATGCTTCACCTTCAACGTCGCCTTGTCCGGCTTCGGCTTCGCCTTGTCCGGCTTCGGCTTCGCCTTGTTCGGCTTCGGCTTCGCCTTGTTCGCCTTGTCCGGCTTCGGCTTCGGCTTCAGCTTCGCCTTGTCCGACCACGCCACAGTCCGGTCCTGCCTCGTCTGATCCTGTGCCCACCAAGCCTCTACCAGTACGCCCGACGCCGGAGAGCCGCCGTCTTCCCCGCGGCTGGCCTCCGGAACAGTCGAACTGTGAACTTTTGTGCTGTCGCCCCTCCGGGTTGACCTTCTGACCTCTTTGGACATTTGCCTCCGTGTTTTGAACTGTTTTTGTGTCTTTGTGGACTCAGTGTTGGTTCATGCTCCTCGTCTTTTGTTTGGTTTCATTCATTCAGTCAGGGGAAATCCATATTGCTAGAGTTATAACTTCCTGGTTCAGGCTATTTCCTGACATAGGGGCAGTGAGACATTTCAGTGACAATGTATTTGTAACCCATGTCAGTGACCAGAATAAGATATTACCTTAGAAGGGCAGGAATGGTCTTTGTGCAGAGGACATAGAGATGATGCATTGCTTATATAAAACGATTAGAGAAGCATGATATGGTGGCAAGTGCAGATAATCTCTCAGGGTAAACCAGTTGGAAGAAAAAATTTAAATAGGCCTTTAGAATATGGAGGGATCCTACAGACACCTACTATAGCAGCTTTCTATAAGTCACAACTCTAAAAAAAATAAAAATGTTGGCCATTTCAGCTCCTTTTTCTTTAAGATTGTCCTACCTTAAACTTCCTAACTGACTCTCACTTGGTCTAACTAACCCAATGCCACTATGCTCTTCCTCTTCAAAGTCATGAAACTGAACTGTAATTTCTTAAATGTATCCATGCAACAATGAAAAAGAATAGAATCTGAAATATGAGTGTGGAGGGCACAAAAGTAAACAACAACATTTTACAGCAGGATGTCTCTTTTCTGCAAATGTTATGCTCATTATCTGCTTATTATTTCTACCAACAATGGATTTTTCTCTATACATTCATGTTAAAAGACATACATGCAGGAAATACACTGACACACAGACCACAAACATGCTGTCAGGAAATACCGACTGCAATGTAGAACTAAAATATTATTTCCTTTAGTGATAGTGTGTCTTTACACTGTCGGTTCTTTGTACACTTACAACAAAATGGCTTTAATACTGAGAAAGGCAGCTTTATGAGAATATGTTGATACTTTTTTTAAACAAGAAAACAGGCAGTTTTTTGCGTAAGAAAAAAACTCTGTTTTTTCCACATTAAGTAGTCATGCTCCTGCTGCTTTAGTTAAGTGGATAAAATGAAATTATAGTAGACACGGGCAGTTTGCTGTACTATAGCAAGTCAAACACAGTTTTAATCTTGCTCGAAGACATAAAATCTGTCTGCTTGCCCTCAAACTCCAATTTAGACACAGTCAGGGGTTGAACAACCAAAACTGGCACTCAAGTACTTCTTGAGTCCATGATCATTCTAATCCATATGAGTTATTATGATGATAAACATGACTGAAATCTATTGTGCTGCAAATAACAAATTAAATCACTTTTATTCTCACATCACATGTGCAGGTACACTGGTACATGCGAGTGAAATTCTTGTGTGCGAGCTTCACAAGCAACAGAGTTGTGCAAAATACAATAACATAAGAACAAGGAAAATATAAGAATGGCTAAATCTGAGAATTATATGAATAAATATATGTACAATATAAGAGTGTATGCACATTACTGAATGTGTGTGTGTGTATATATATATACATATTTTACAAATTTAATAGAATAAACAATAAAATAAAATATACAGAGGTTGGTAGTTGGATATTGTGCAAAACAAGTGGCATTAATGTACAGTATGTAGTGCATAATGTTGAAGTTCTGGTAAGTGAAGGTGAGGTGTCTATGACGTGTTCAGCAGTCTGATGGCCTGATGGAAAAAGCTGTCTCTCAGTCTGCTGGTTCGGGACCGGATGCTGCAGAACCTCCTTCCCGATTGAAGTAGTCTGAACAGTTTATGGCTGGGGTGACTGGAGTCCTTGATGATCCTCCCGGCTTTCCTCAGGCTCGCTTCCTGTAGATGTCCTGGAGGGAAGAAAGCTCACCTCCAATTATCTGTTCAGAACACCGCACTACTCTCTGGAGAGCTTTGCGGTTGTAAGCGGTGCTGTTGCCGTACCAGGTGGTGATGCATCCAGTGAGGATGCTCTCAATGGCACAGCGATAGAAGGTCCTGAGGATGCGGGGGCTCATGCAGAATCTTTTCAGTCTCCTGAGAAAGAAGAGGCGCTGCTGACACCAGTGGGTCAGGGCGCTGACCTCCTCCCTGTAGGCCGTCTCATCAGCTTTGGTGATAAGACCCACCACTGTACCGTCGTCCGCAAACTTCACAATGATGTTGGAGTTGCTACACCAGTCTGCATGTCAGTCTATCCTTTGGGAAGATACCGAATCACTGAGTGTGAATGTTTCTGACTGTTAGCTAGAAAGCACTTAGTAAAAAGGTGGGCTGCTTGGGTGAACAAGACATGCGTATAACTGTTTGAGTGCTCAACCCAACTCTACTCAAAGAAGGAAAGCTCTTTATAAGGACCAGTGCAATTACTATTTTCATCATTATGTTGCCTAGCAACACCTACCAATTAGCTAAAGTAACCTATTTTATTTGTGCACCTGTAATGCCTTAAAAAAGCATGTAGCATTTTAATCTTGTGACGATAACATAGATGAGATGAGATGAGATGAGATGAAATGAGACATTTATCCCGAGGGAAATTCTTTTGTCATACACACGCTCAAAGCAGCAAGAATTTTTGATATCTTGAAATTGTGATGTTTACAGTATGGATATAGCATTATATTACATAATTTGCCACATCAACTTATGAAGTCAAATTTGGTGAAATAACAGTATAAAATTCATGCATTTTTGTCAGGTACATGTTACTGACAATAATATGTGTGCCAAGTTTAGTTGCAGAAGTCCCGATTGTGTAGAGTACAAAGACAGACTGTATTATAGCAGCTTCGGTGAACATAAAAGTTGCAGTGTTACTTCTATCCCCATCTTTGCTCTTGCGGTATTCTCGAAAAGATTGCAATTCAGGATCCTTTGACTACCATGTCTCCTTCAAGTATACTTTAGATTTTAGCAGCAAACTGTTGATGTTTTTTTTTTCAAACAAAATCAATAGATATCCTGTATATGTGTTTTACAGAGAACCCTGTAAAACACCATCTATTTGTTACAAGCTACTTTACTGGCGTCGAGGCCATATAAACGCCAACCTCATATAACTGGAAGCTGTGCGAGAGCAGTGCTGGTGGAGTCAAGGTATTATAGCATGTTCTGATAGAAACACAGTAAAAACATTTGAAAAGAGACCAGCAGGGTCACCTGTCACCTTTTTGCTTACATCGGAGAAAAATGGTAAAGAGGTTACCTTCTGGGCACAATCACTGGAAGGCTCTCTGTGCTCTCTGAACACCAACTATCCTGTGAGTCATGTGAAGCAATTGCATTTCACAAGGCTAGAGACCCGATGGTGGCTTGAGGTGGTTGTAAGAGCGGGCACAACAAAAGACGTGATTTTGCAGCCGTTGATTGCTTCAAGCCTTCCAATATATAGTAGTAACAAACAAAAAAGTATCAACAGGAAGCCAAAGTTGACACCAGTTTCATAAAGCGCTGGGAAAAAAAACATCAAAGAGGTGATTTGTCATAAAAATGATTTTATTATCCTAATTTATTATCGGATTACGGATATCAATTTTCCACTGTTTTTTCCCTTTACAATATATTACTATCATTACTGTTTTATACATTGTTTTATATATTAATAACTTTCAAATAATTTTGTACATGCTTTTGGGACTGACATTCCCTGGTCAGATGAAGAAAAATGAGACAAAAAGGCACGTGATTGCTCGTGTCCACAGTGAGCAATACAGTCCAAAGAAACAAAGAACCGTCGTGGTTTATGTGAGTGCAGTTGAAATGTCCCCCGATCTAATGATGGGCAGCCCCTTTGAAGCCTATTACATGTCTTGCCAGGGCAGCACATTAAGTCCAAAGCAATTTTCCATATCACAGCCCAAAATAATCACTTTCATGTGGCAACTGACAGCAATTATATCTTCTGATTTGCTCCGATTCACTGAGGGAAAAAAAAAAAAAGAAATCACACACCCACCCACGCTTTCTCATCTCCAAAGAGCTGATACTTTTACAGTAGAAACAATATAATTACTAGAACGTTGAACCACCTTCAGGGGCTGCACTCAGATGACTTGCTCTATACATGTACAGCTGTAGCTGAATATCAGATGTGGGCCATTTCAAACGGTGCAGCCTGCCATAAGGTCTGGTATGAATGTGCAGCTCAGTGGAACACACAGATTGATCATATTCTTCTTTAAAACTCAGTATAGGAAAGCTCTGTGGCCTGAGGGAGACCCAGTGTACTGTGTAGTCTGTGGTGTGAAATACCACACACCAGCACCACCGGCGCTCTGATCTCTCTGAACTGTCCACAGTTTAAGATCTAACTGTGACTTGAAACGCTGCCCAAACTGTCTCAGAGGTCTTTCTCTGGTTTCAGTGCCTGGGATGCTTAATCCAGTTTCGTATCATCCACTTCTGACCAGAGCATCTCTGGACCACAAGGCGAAGGCCAAAGTTGGCGTCTTTGGACATTTCTACCTCCAAGCATCGGCCACTGTCCCTGCTGATGATCGGCCCATTCTGCAATGAAAACACAGACAAAAATAACGGCAAATTTTTAAAGTGCTTTTAAGGAAAAAACAGACTGCATGCACACGTCCAATCATCACTTTTAAATCCGTTTACACGTTTTCTTCTTACCTGTGTAAAGTCCCAAAGCCTCTGGGAAATCCTCGACACCGCATCGCATTTTTTCAGACTGGGAGTGCGTCCTCTGCCATCATCAATGAGGCATTTTGTATCAGGCAGGAAGGTGGTGGACCCCAGGGGACCAAGCTGGAGAAGCCCCTCCGTAGAGTACCGAGCCAGCTGCAAGCCAAAGGGAATCAAATGTGTTACACTACCTAAATTAAAGAGCGCAGTGGAAAACACAGCTTTATAAAAAGCAAACACTTGACTTTTTAGAGGGCATCGGTGGAAAGCGCAAGATGGAAATGTGCTTCATTGAATGTGATTGAATGTGATTTGCAGTAATGTGCTTTACCTATTCTGCTCTACAAAAGCAGACAGGCAGAAATTACAGAAGCAGAAAGGAGAAAATGGGTTTAAGGCTTGATTGGCAGATTGTGTTTTTCCTTCACTGTTATCTGAGTCATCTGCACCGGTTCTGTCTGGAGCATATGTTTGAAACCCTTAGCCTAATGTTTGGGGCACATAATACCACATACCTCCACGAGTGCATCTTTCCCACTTTATCATCCCAATTAATTGCAAAGTGCCCTGAATTATATATACAGCAACTTTAGGATAATTTTCTCTAAATTGAAAGGTGACATGTACTGCCTCTCAGCTTTCTTTGTAAGTAATTTACAGCCTGTCTTTTATGTAATCAAAGTACAAATTGAGAGAGAGCATGTTGGGTAGGCACGATGACACAATAGTAATTTTGGAAAATAATAATAATGGGAAATTAATAGAAGTCGAATGAACTGCCAAGGTCATTTTTGGGACTCTGAACTCTGGCGTATTTTAAAGGAGCTTGGAAAGAAAAGCGTCTGGACTTCTTTAAGTTACTTGAAGACGTTTCACCTCTCATCCGAGAAGCTTCTTCAGTTCTAGGGTCAAATGGTGGAGAGTCCCAGATATAAACCTAGTGGGAGTGACCCCCCGCAGAGGGACAAAAGGACCCCCTGATGATCCTCTAATCGCCTGAGCCAAGGTGGGAAACTGGGCGTGGGTCCCAATCAGCCAGAGTTTCGGGTGTGTTCATTGTGAAACCTGGCCCCACCTTATCATGCGAATTCCTGAGGTCAGATGGCCCAGGATGTGAGTGGGCGTTAGGGCGTCTGGGAAGGGATCTCAAAACTGGATTATAGATGGCAGAGAGTTGGTGTCGTAAACCCCCGCCTCTGTTCAAAGATGGTCGCTCACAGTGGACATAGATGGCTTCTTTCACTCCTCTTTCAAACCATCTGTCCTCTCTGTCCAAAATGTGAACATCGAAAGAGTGTCCTTTATCCTTAAGATGCAGATGGACTGCTGAGTCTTGTCCTGTGGAGGTGGCTCTTCTGTGTTGTGTCATGCGCTTGTGAAGTGGCTGTTTGGTCTCTCCAATGTAGAGATCTGGGCATTCCAATGTTCACATTTTGGACAGAGAGGACAGATGGTTTGAAAGAGGAGTGAAAGAATCCATCTATGTCCACTGTGAGCGACCATCTTTGAACAGAGGCGGGGTTTACGACACCAACTCTCTGCCATCTATAATCAAGTTTTGAGATCCCTTCCCAGACGCCTTAACGCCCACTCACATCCTGGGCCATCTGACCTCAGGAATTCGCATGATAAGGTGGGGCCAGGTTTCACAATGAACTCACCCGAAACTCTGGCTGATTGGGACCCACGCCCAGTTTCCCACCTTGGCTCAGGCGACTAGAGGATCATCAAGGGGTCCTTTTGTCCCTCTGTGGGGGGTCACTCCCACTAGGTTTATATCTGGGACTCTCCACCATTTGACCTTAGAACTGAAGAAGCTTCTCGGATGAGAGGTGAAACGTCTTCAAGCAACTTAAAGAAGTCCAGACGCTTTTCTTTGCAAGCTCCTTTGACTACGATGACCTGGATGACTGAGAACCTTCACAGACATTCTGGCGTATTTTCTTTTCTTTCAGTTTTGATTATAATCTTTTGATATTTAGAATTCTTAGTTAATAGTTTTGTATTCTTGTTTCTGTTATTATTGAATCTTCATGTTTTAGTTTACTCCAAGCTTCCCCAGCATCTGTTTGAGTCGTGTCAAGCCTTCATTTCTGTCAGTGTTTAGTTTCTTCCTGCTTTATTTTGATAGTCACATGCCTTGTTTTACTTCCTCTAGTTGTTGTTTTACTTAGTTTCAGGTGTGTCTCGTCACCCTCCTGTGTCCACTGTGGACTTTAGGATTCTGCAGATTGTAGACCAGCTGAAATAAAAGGCAGGCTTTAAGTTGTTCTGTATTTAGTCTGTATTTAGGCACTATTCCTGCAACCCTTGGCATGAACAGAACTAAATTCAAGTCATAATATCAACACAGACAGTTTAATAGTTACTTTAAATGAATTGTAATCAACCACAAACTAATTAAATAGCCACCGTAAAGCATTTAAAGCTCTCTCGCTATGATGCTACACTATACTGATTGATTTGTCGTATAGAAGCTGCTGCAGTTTCTGGAATTTAGATTTTCGCACTGTTCCAGTTGTTAATTGCTAATAAGCTTTGTATTTCATATACTAAAATAGGCTCAAGTTACTTTGCATTGAAGCCACAGTGCAGCTTATTTATGGTACAGTTTCTCTTAACAACCAAAATTTGATCCCTCATTGTGTAATCCGGTGCATGAAAGCCTCTGTCGTGATACGTCTCTATTATGCAAGGATACAGTAGAGATAACATTCATAATTTATGGGAATGATCCTCTCTGAAAAATGAGACCCCAAAGCTAGGGAGGTCTTCACTATGACGGCCAAGCTGCTTTGGCTACCCTAAATCGTCAAAATGCACGATCTGTCAGAGTAGGTAGTAACATGTTAAGTACTTTATATAACTTACTGTATTTATGTAACTTCCTGGAAGAATCGGTGTAATAACAGGAATCAAGATTTCTGAAAAACTTATTTCTTTATTTTACTTTATTCATGTGAAAATAACCCACAGCTGTTCTACCAATGTGATTTCAATTATTCATTATTTTCTTTAAGATCAGCTGTTCTAATGGTCGGACTTAAAAAATCACATAAAAAAAAATAAAAAAAACCTTAAAACACATGTACTGTTATAAAACTGCAAATGGACTGGTTCTTATATAACACTTTTCTACTCTAAGCATTCTCACAAGCGCTCCTTTTTCTATGCTTTTTCAACATAAGTGCATTAAATCTATAACTCATACACATTCATACGCTGATGGATGAACCAGAGAGCAGTTTGGGATTAGTATCTTGCCCAAGAATATTCAGACTTGAACAGCCAGGAATCGAACCTCCAACCTTCCGATTAGTAGATGAGCTGCTTACCTGTAAAATGAATCCCATAAAGACTAAAATTCTAAACCTGGTAATGCTTTTGTAGCATTTTGCTTTGTATTAAAGTGTTTTACTCAATAAATTTTAACCTTGAAATGTTTGCAGCACATGTTTGTCTGAGTGGTGATTTTATAGAGCATGGATGGAGAAACTAGAAATGCACATGCTGCCTCTATGGGTGATTGTTCATGTGAGAGGGGAGATCCATGTGGATTTTAATCCAATCTTCTGTCATAAAGAGGCACTCAGAACAAACAGGAAAACAATAAAGCACCATATCTTGGTTCACTTGAAGTCTACTGGAGCTGGCTGAGCTGATCACTGCAATACATATTTCATCAGCATCCTAGTAAAATATGCATCCAAATATGTGTATGGAACTCTCATTGTACATGTCACATGCACATTTGAAACGTATTATTATTTATTTCTTTGAAACTCAACAATGGGAGACACAGTTTAATGACCTTTAGGCAGAGGTCATTATTACAGATGGTCTTATTAAGAATTTTCTGTAGACCTCTTGGGTCTTTCAAGGTTTTAATGCTCTAAACTGATTTAATAAAGGTGTAAACTATGACTCGGCACAAGACAAACTCCATATAATCCCCACTAATACCTGTTTACAGCTTAGTCTGGCAGCGTTTTATATGCTAATTCATTTAAAATGAGTCCATAACAAATAATTAACGTGAGGAAATGATTCTGCCAAGCCAATTAACCTGTGGCTCATGCAGCAACATTACACACTCCATTGCGTTTCTGCAATCACCAGAGTTTTGCAGAACATTTTTTGGAGGTCATGCTAATAGCAAGTCTTCTTTGTTACGGTGATAGTGCAACCGTGGAGCAACTTCCTTGCTGCACCACAAAGTCATACCACAGTTTGTCTTGTGGCCAAGCCTTGAAACAGAGCGTGTGATTTTGTTAACATACACCAAAATCCTATTAAAATGTGCTGGTGAAACACTGAGAAACCCTTTAAAATAGATAATTTAAAAAGGTCACGTCAACTCTGTCTGTTGTACTGCATGAAAAGCTTCTCTTTAAGTTCATTACCTTCCTGTAGCCATCTGAAGACAGCAGGACAGATATTTTGATAAATCTGCAGCCTCTTATCAGAGAAGTGTATCGTTATTACACACAGCTGTCCACTCTGTTTCTTTTTATTAAATCACATGCAAATAATACTGAGCCACTATTAAATGAAACACGCACATCACTACGCACACAAGCCTGCCGATAGCTTCATACTCTGCCTGTGTTTGTGAGAGAAGCCAGATTACCGGAGGATCGTGATACAGCAAAGAAAGCAATCCCAAAATTTTATCAGTGGACAATAAAATATTGCATCATTTGCTTTATGAAGGTAGATGTGCGCACACGCTAGTAATGTAATGGGGCCGGCTCTGTGCCTCCACCACCATCCTTTCACTGCTTTGCACTGCTGAACAAATGTGAGACATTATCCATGAGTTAGATTTCCTCAGGGAGAGCGTGCACACGCTCACTTCTCTGAAGCACAGCGAGAAGTCATTCTGATCAATTCTAGTTTTTTTTTATATCTTAAAAGAAGAAATTCTATAAATGACAAAACTGAATACAGCTGGCTCAAAATAATGTCAGTCATCAGTGTAATCTAATGATGCAAAGAAATCAAATTCATTTCCATTTGTTTATTTCCCCCTGGGGAGCAGGATTAAGAGTTGATCGAGCTTTGCATTACTGACACCATGGAGCTCTTTGCAGGAGAGGCCAGTGAGGTGGTTTGCATCACCAAAAACGAGAGCAGTTTGCAGGAAAGTTGGGAAATGTTTGAAAAATGATGCATGGGTAGCTTTTGCATGCATATCTTGAGAACTGGATTTGGTTTCACTGAGAAGAAAATAAGCACAAAAACAGGACAAGGGCCTCCCACCCACAGCATCATTTGTTCTGGTATCTATTCAAGTAAAGGTTGTGCTGAGAAGATGCTTTCTCTTTTTTTCCCCCAGCAGCATCCTCCTGCATATTCATATAATTGTTTCCTGGGAGTGCCCCAGTTTTCCAGTGTTTCCTTCAAATCCTGACCACATTTAAAATGAGTTTCGGATTTAATTTAATACCAAACTCCCAAGAGCTGCATGTTCTCCTCTCTTACCGTTAAAGAAAAATAAATCGCAGCATATTTAATCACATTCTGAAAAATTCTTCACTTTTCGTGTGTTTAAATCTAACTGCAGACATACTGTATGTCAGCACTATAAGTGATTATGTTGACTGATCTTTTCACATTTTAAAATTAGTGCTTGCACATCATCTGTTTGCATGTTCATGTCATCTCATACTCCCCAGCTTCAACACTCTGTTTGGAACCTGCATGGGGTTCAAGAGCTGGTTAAGAGGACAGGAGGCAACATGCTGCCTTCTTATGGTTCATTCATTTTAAATGACTGCTGCACATGGATCACTGCTTATATCATGTATAGTGTACATTATAGCAAAAAAGTTTCAGTCTGTCGGGAGGCAGCAGTTCATTCCTGAATTCACTGTGCAGCATAACAACAACCGCCAAAATACAGCAGAATCAGAAAGATCTGTTCAGCAACAAGAAGAGAAACAGTCCTGCAACAGATGGCACGGGCCCCACAGAGCCCTGATCTCAACATTATGGAGTCTATCTGGGATGAAGAGACCAAAGCAACTGAAGTTGTCTCAGTATCCAAAAGAACTGCTGCAAATTCTCCAACCCAGCTGCAAAACCAGAGTACTTGAGTGCCATGACAAAGTTCATGCATGTTTATCAGCAACAATAAAGGCAAGTGATGCTCACAGTACATATGAATTAAACTGAGATGAGCAACATTTAAGGCATAACTGCATTAACGTGGCAAATCTCCGTTAACGAGTTACTGCTGATCGCCCTGTGCATGGGGCTGCACAGTGTCAATGCGTTAGCGCGGTTAGCTCGTTAGCGCAGTTAGCTCGTTAGCGCAGTTAGCTCGTTAACGCGCTGACACGGGATTTCTAAAAATCACCCCGTAGTTCTTCAGCTAAGACACCTGAGTTAGAAAACAGAAACACTGCAGTCGTCTGGGCAGTAACGAACGCACCCTGCGATCTGCGTCTCGGCACTGCCTGCGTACTTTATTTATACATGTCTTATGTCTGTGTGTGTGTGTGTGTGTAAAAATAACAACGTCACTCAGAGCAACGGGTTATTTCCCCTTTTCTACATCTGTTCTCTAAAAACAGGAAGTGATTTAGTAGCTGAATAAGTTCATCACAAAAGTTATTAGGTGAAAAGTCACATAGACATGTAGATTGCCTAGTGATCAACAAAAAGCACATTTCATGAAGCTGATCAATTTATATGAAAACAAAAATCCCTTGACACGCGCTGATGCTGTCCAGCGTCGTCCAGCACTAATGTATGTATAGATAGATAGATATAAAATCCAAAGCCATCAATAAAGCGTATTAAGCTGTGATGCTGCTTTCATTTCAAGATGTCCAAGTGCATCCATTACCTCATAGGTTTCTCTTCAGCATAAAGATGTTTAGTAGCCTAACTGCTGCACATTCCTTTTATATATACAAATCCCTAAAAGATGGATGTTGCTGTTCTAAAATTCACCACGTGGAGTCTTGAACTGAGCATTTTGGCTTTTGTCATTAAATTAGCAAAAAGAAAAAAATCTGATAAAATGAAAGACTTGCTCATACAGTAGCAACTTATCAAATACAGGGTAGCCATGCCCTAAAGCATACCCTACTTTATTGCCTATGTTGCTGTAAATGGGACCATAATTCACACAATGAGCACTGGGCTGTATCTAAGGGGTGAGGGACTTGAAAGTAGTAGGTTATTTTGATAACCTCATTAGGAAAAACCTTTCTTTTGGTGTAATAAATAAAGTAAGGAGCACGGTCATTTTCTCACTGACAATCCAATCTGTCTTCCTTTTCAACGAGAAGAGCCACCACTGCTGGCTATTAGATGGTATGTAGAGTTTGTAATTATTTGTTTTAGGGCTTTTTTTCTTTGCTTTTAAATAATGACAGCATCAGATAGACCGAGGGGTGGAATGCTATATATCTATCCATAGCATATAGTCACACCCACACAGGTTAAGTATCACATATTAAGGCCAATCTTGATTATATAACTCTACCACTGTTACTTTTAAACTTTCATTGTTGTAGATAGCAACATGTTTAGCAGAGGTGTGGACTCGAGTCACATGACTTGGACTCGAGTCAGACTCGAGTCATTAATTTTATGACTTTAGACTTGACTTGAAAAAATGTTCTAAGACTTGTGACTTGACTTGGACTTTTACACCAATGACTTGGGACTTGAATTGGACTTGAACCGGTTTACTTGAAAAGACTTGATATTTTACCCCAAATATAAAATTTAACATGCATATTATATAGAGATTGAAAATGTGACGTCATTCACGGGTAGAACCGCAAAGGATTCTGGGAACTCGTGGCAAGCGGTACTAGCGCACGCAGGCTTTCAATTAAAATCAGTTATACAGCGATAAAAAGAAACACAAAAATGTCAAGAAGCCGTTGTATTATTAACTGCAATAGCCAGTCGCATGACAGCCACGGGAAGCCGACGGGTAAAGAGATCGGTTGTTATCGGATTATGTCGTTGAAGAGAAATTGTTCAGCCATGTTTCCGAAGTAACAAAGACGCGACGGATGGCCTGGATCGCAGCCATTCAAAGATCAAATATAACGTCCCAGAACCCTCCAGCTCACAGGTTAGTCTGCTCCAAGCATTTACACGAAGGTCAGTGTTTTTTAGTAGTTAATACGTCATTTTCATAACATAATTAGTGATATAGGTTACAAGCAAGTCTGGCGCTGAACAGAAATTGTCGCGCTATGCTCCTTTATTTATTGTGCATAAATAGTGAATTGTCCTGACACAATATTGCGTTTCGCTTCTGTTATTATGGTACATTGACAAAAACATATACTTTTATTCACAGGATAAAACAGGGTTTTTGTATCACTAATTGTCCAGTACGATTACAGCATATATTATTGTCACTGCTACATTTCTGTGATGGGTACCAGAAATTATTTCCACTACTAATTAATTACCGTTGAGCTCAAAGGTCCTATTAATAAACGGTTAACGAATGTGTATTTATGACGACAATTTGTGAGACTGGTAAACTTATGATAGGTACGATGGTCTTTCGTTCTACACGGTGCGTTTCAAGGTCCTGCACCCATCCGTCGGTAAACTGTACCTGGGCTTGTTGCAGTGACCTGAAGTTACTAAACTTCATGAGTGTGTGCACTCACTCCAAGAACCGTATGATTATAAATATGCATATAAATATGCTAAGATGAGATAGCTGACTTCATCTAACTAGCAAATGTTGTCCAGGCTACGTTGGTGATACAGTTTTTTTTAATGTGTATGATATTTTTGTCATGCGATTTTAAAGCCGGTCCTACAACCGCATCCAAGAATAACATGCAGCTTATCTCAGAACTGTTGGTGAAAATTATTCTTGGAGCTAGGTTTAATTGAGCTGCATTTTAAAGAGGTGCAATTTCACAATTTGTGTATATTTTCTACGTTCACTTTTGTCATGTGTTGAGAAAAACACAGATTTAAAATTACATGGTCTAATATTTACATTTAGCATAACTGCAACATTATTTTTTCGTTTTTTTTTTTTTAAAGACTCGAAAGGACTTGAAATTCAAAGTTTCAGACTTGTGACTTGACTCGGACTTTTACACCAGTGACTTGAGACTCGACTCTGACTTGCCTGACATTACTTGAGACTTGACTTGAGACTTGAGGATAAAGACTTGAGACTTACTTGAGACTTGCAAAACAATGACTTGGTCCCACCTCTGATGTTTAGCATTTGGCACGCTAACTGCCTGACTGCAGAAACTGACAATGATTGTTTAATTGTTGCTTAATAAGATGAACAGAGTGCCACTTATGACAGCAACAAGCTAGTCACATTGATTGGTTGTTAGGCTGTTATTATTAGTAAGCATGCTGTTAACTGATGATGTTGGCAAACTTCAGACAGTATACTGATTACAGTTTGCTACAGAGGGCTGTGCTAAGCCTTTCTGGTGTATCTACTGAATCCAGATATGTTTGGACCGAGCAGGTCATTGCATTAACACTGACGCCAGTAGGAATAGCACTCCTATGCAGATAAAGTCAAGAAATATTTTCAGGTCGAGTCACAGAGATTGAGAAGCTGTAGTTCATGTGGGTGCTGAATTTGAAGCTGAGACACCTTCAAGTCATGTTACATGGTAGGGGTGGAAGATTTTTGAAGATTTATTCTGGCTGCAAGAGCAAATGATAGGTCGAAACATCATTTAGAGTGAACAGGTTCTGAGAGAATACTTGAAATATTTGCAGTGTCCAAACATAACTTAATCTGTAAAAAGTGAGAACACCATGTGGTGAGTATTGGTCTTTCAAACTAGCATTAAGTTCACAGGATGCTAGTTTTCCCTCTATGTGTATTCTGTGTTAGACCTCAATTTAATTTAACCATGAGAATATTTGTAGTATATGCATCCTGCATTGCTTAAAAACCCGTAGAGGGATGTGTGTGGTGGTCTATATTAATCAGCGAGTACCAATGGGAAGAACACATTTCTATTTATAGCATGTCTGTGCCTCACACTTACTATGTAAAACCTGACTTGGATGCTACATTGCCTAAAGAGGAGACTAATTGCACCACATCATCTTTAGGTTTAGTGTTAAAACGCAGAATGTGATGATTTAAAAAAAAATCTGCTAAAGAATTTTCTGTAGGTTTCTGTATGTTTACCTTTTGCAAAGACGCCCAATTTACAGACTTAAATGAGTAAGAATCAATACAATGCACTGACAAACAGTTTAATTAATGGCATTACTGACTGTTGAATATCTGTATCGAAGACAGCAGTCAAAATAAACAGGAAATAGAGAAAGATCTGCTGACCTGGGAGGACATGCCGTGGCAGGGGTACAGGATGGCTTTATCATCGTCCTCAGAACCCTGGTCCAGGCAGTAGCCACTGGCCTTGCTGTTTCTCACCTGCAAGAAAAACAAAAAAGATGATGTTTCTATGAAGCTGCTGAAAGCTCCAGTATTTTACATATCCAATATTCTTAAAAACAACCAAACAAACAGCTTGTTTCAAATATTCTCCATTTGAACATTTGAGTGTTAGGTGCAAGAGCAAACACAAAAAAGTACATAAGCATCTGAGGAACTGGAGAACCACACAAGTTTATTCTATTCTATATTCTATTCGATTCTAATGGCAGTGTACCCTCAACAATAGGAACGTGTTATATGTATACGGTTAGCATGGTGCCAGATAATTTTACCATCTCCTACACTCTGGGCCCTCTGTATTTAAATACAGCAGAAGTCTCAATGAAACTATTCTCATTTGCATATTTTATTTGTGTGTTGGGTGTCTGTTGTCTGAAAATTTGGAAAAGTATGAAACACTGACTGAAATTAAGCTTGCAACACTTTTCCATTGCACGGAAAGTCCAGATGTAATTCTTGGAAATGTCTTTTGACAAAATTACCATATACATAAGTTAAAGTTTGCCATGATTTTGGCTGTATTTAGATGAAAAATTATTAGTTTGAGTGAAGTCTGGAAGGGAAATTTTTTCTCTCTCTCTGATTAATTCACATCAGCTAGTGGAGAAAGTTTGCCTGCAGGTCTTTCTGGTTGAATGCAGTCTTTTCTTTTCTAGTTTTTGAGTTTGCACTTGCAGTTTGACTAGCTTTAAGGAACAAAACTACTTGTTTAAGTTATGAAAAAGTATGCAGTTTGTTTAAAATATGTCATTTTGTCATATGTCAAAGCTCTGAACTTGATCTAAATGCCTATGCTCCTATATTTGTGGGACTATTCATGACATTTCAATTCAACTGTATTTGTATATAACCAAATAACAACAACAGTCAACTCAAGCTGCTTTACATTTTAAGGTAAAGACCCTACAATAATAAAAAATAATCCCCAAAAATAAGATGACCCCTATGAGCAAGCGCTTGGCGACAGTGGGAAGGAAAAACTCCCCTTTAATGGGAAGAAAGAACCAAGCTCAGGAAGGGGCTGGAGTGATGGGAGAAAGACAAAAGGACAAAAGTGCAAACGTATCAAGTACATAAGGTGTTAAGTACCACAAGGTATATTTTTTTAAATCAGGAATTTAAAAACATATTTGAGAAGATATTTCCCCCTAAAAAATAGATTAATAGCTTAACTCCATACTCCACCTCCACCCACCAGTGGGGTGCACCTCACAATTTGCGAACCACTGGTGTATGTGAAAGGAGAAGCTGGTAGAGACAAGCTCGCTGAGTATTATTGAGCAGTTTTCTTACTGCCTCTCTTCTCAGCCTTTTCGGTCGGCTCCTGCCTTTCTTTTCCATTTTATTTACAGATTAGTGTAGGTGGGATTTAATTCTCCTTTAGGCACAATCTATGCAGTGAAGAAGAGAGGCAAAGGGGTGCGAGCACTGCAGATAGTACAGTACAAATGCTCAACAAGACATTAGTAATGGCAGCTTTCTGGGACACATTTTAATTTGTCTGTTGGGCGGTTATTGTTACACAACTAATTTTACTCTTGACATGTTTTAGTGTCAATCTAGAAAAAAAGTCTAACAGAAAGTGACTAAACCAGGGAAAAGACTTCTTTAGCATTGATTTTAATGAGAAAACAGCCAAAGAGGATCCCTGTGAGCTGAGAAAACGGGGTAAATATGAATATTTTGTACAAAATGTTACCACATGAAAATGGCCCAATATTATATAATTTAATAAATTACCGGTTTCACATTTGGTTCAAACGAAAATAATAGTATCAGAGCAGCCTTTCAAAACCTATTATTATTTATTATCTAAGAAGGTAGATAATAGTCTCTTGAATGTGAGCCACCATTTAATTCCTCTGTGCATGTCACAATACCTCTGTGATACTAGATCCACTGTGGTTTGTTCACACAGCAGGCTGTATTTTCTCAAAGCGATGATTGAGCTTTGATAGATATTATCGGGACACGACCAGCCCCAGTTCAGTCTCCCCCCTGTCCTCCAGACCTGCAGATGATGCACTGAGCATGAGGCCCATGTTTGGTGTGATTTGAATGAGTAAGGCTTCATTTCCAGGTTGCGACATGTCTATCATGTAGTTTTGTCAGGGAGGGTTCCACTCGGCTGGTCTGGTCAGCATGGCCGAGCGCGGTGCTGATGCTCGGTGACAGATGAGGCTCACTTCTGCTCTGCTGGCTGTGTGGCTAGACAAGGTAAATGTTACCCAGCTTGTTGACAGATCTGAAATAGTGCCACTTAAGTTAATGCCACTCTGAGGAATCCATCTGGGTGCCAGAGCCAAAACAGGCAGCAGAGGGAACAAAAGGGGGAGTAAATTCATAGGGCTTTGATGAATTGTGAATTCTGATATGCAGCATATTGATTAGGCTGTTCTTTTGTTCCCACCTATTTGCCAGTCCATCTGTCTGTGAGTGGGATTTAGCAAAAACCAGGCCAGATTTGGTAAAAAAAAAAAAAAGGGGAAAAAAAGGTTTTAATAATTCAGTCAGACCAGCAGCTTGTGAACAGGCATGCCAGACAACACCCTAGGCTGTTAAGGGGGCCCCCAACAGTTGTCCTCAGTTGGAAACCTCCCCTAGGGCATACGAAAAATCCCATCAGTTCCAGAATGGGAGTGTGTCGCATTGCTTTAATGAGCATTGTTGTGACGTGATGTTTGCAGTTACTACTTTGTAATTTAAACCCATACATAGATGAATATTGCATTATTTATGGTTGACTAATAAATGATTATGATATTTGATCTATTAGCCTTTGGCAGTGATCTGCGCTTTTTCCCAATGCCCTTCTAGTTTTCCAGGTGTCCATTGCTGAAATTGATATGAGGTAAACAATGCGTCTCAGCGAACCTCCAAATAGTGTCTGAGTCAGGAGTGTGTTCAATTCTTCAACCTGTTATAATCCTGTTGTCTTCCCCCCACTGTGCTGAGTGCATAGCCAAGCCCAATCAAATTAAAATGGAAAACTAATAAAGTATTTGATTAAAACTCATTATGAGGAGCTGGTACAAATCCTGTGTGGTGATGTTGCAATTCCTTAGCAATATCATACCTTAGACTAGCTACACTCAAATCGTTTGTTTTTTTCTAAGATGTACCACTCCATCACATTAAAGGTCATCATCACATGTCACAAAACATCCTAATAATTCACTCCTTTATTTCTGTGATTTATTTGTAGGATCAGCCTCCCTGCCTCAGCTTTCACATCCTCTGCAAACTCCAGTGGTGTGAAAAAGTGTTTGCCCCCTTCCTGATTTCCAGGTGTTGTGAATATTTGGCACCCTCACATGTTTCAGATCCTCAAAGTGAAAAATGCACAATTCTGTTTTTAAATGTTGATTTCACTGATTAAGGGAGAAAAGTTGTCCAAACCTACCTGGTCCCGTGTGTAAAAGTAAGTGCCCCTCTTGTTTAATCATGAATTATCTGTGATTAACCCCTGTTTTTGTTTAGTTTCACTAAACATACTCAGGCTTGATTACTGGCAGACCAAAGGAGACCAAGGAAAAAAATAAAACCAGGCACGTCTCACATTTGCCAAAATACATCACGATGATCCCCAAGACATCTGGGAAAATTGTATCTGGACCGACGAGGCAAAAGTTGAATTCTTTGGAAGGTGTTTGTCCCCTGATGATATGGCAAAATCAGTGTTTACTTTCAACCATTTGCTTAATGTCTTCCTCACCTCGCCATATGTGATGGTGTTGTTATAGATTCGCATCTCTGGGTAGACGTGATCAAGGTACCAGCGGAAACTCCGACATTGCAGCCTTTTCCTTAAGGCCAAGCGCTCCGAGACATCCCCGAAATCAACCCCAGGGTTCTGTCAACAAATGGTACAAAACAAAGACAAACACGCATGAAAAAAGCCTCTTAGCCAGCAGGCATTTTAATTATTAGAGTGAAAGCTGCTTGAGAAATGGAATATGCGAGAGTGTCGAGGTGCTGAAAAGAAAAGACCAACCTTTTAGTTAAGAGCTGGATAGATGCACCTGTCATGAAGGACCTTCATTGTTCTTTCATTACACGTGATTCAAACTCTAATCAGCTGCTTAATTATGAGCCCTCACGGCCATGCCGGCATTACGGAGGTGGCTTCCTAGATTGATTGGGGGAATGCCTAATAGCTGCACTACCTGGCACTGAGGCTTGATTCAGACGCATGCACACACACATGCAGCCATCTACTCTTCAGTCAGTTCGCCCCCATCTGTGTTGGAATCCACAGTCAGCTGCTGAACGTGCTTCCAACATCTGTTAATAATAAATTCTAGATGGAAATATCCACTTTTTGTAGCAACCATAAAGCGACACTAAAAAATGCATTCAATTTCAGTGAGATGTTGTTTGGTGTTTGGACTTGGAGCCGGCCGCTCTGGTGAATCATAAAGCCTTCCCCCACCAAGGTAATTGTGCTCTCAGCAGATACCTTAGACAATAACGAAAATCAGTGATTGTGTATAGGGGGAGGCTGGGAGGAGAGGGAGGGGGGTAGATGGAATAATCGTAGTTAGGCCTTTCTACTGTACACAAAATAACTCTGCGCCACAGGACAGCCGAGGTAATAACATGCCATGCCACTGTGCTTGTAATTACACTCAAGAAGGGATGTGGTCTGATTGACTACTTTGTCAAAGGTGCTGCCACCCCCAGCTCCCACATTTCGACTCAACATTTCCAGGCGGCATGCAGGCATCAGCAGCGTGCCACACCAGTGTGTGACGAGCCCACATCCTGTAATTATTTTGTTAGGGATGTCAGTGAGCTGTGCTGGACGGCTTTCTTGAGGCCTTCACTGCTGTCCTTCACTGACTATCATCTCATTCTGCATGGCTGAAGAGGCAATTAGGATTCAATATTAAACTCTTTATTAATGAAAATAGCTGTTTATTATTAGACTCTTGAAAGCAATTAAATGAAACTGATACGTATGAAACTAGACTGATTGGAAATGAGGCTAATCTCCTTCACTTGATGTACCTCTCTCATCTGTTTGGAAAGAGCATCTACTGCTTTCTGCCTGTGCTCTGCTGCCAGTGTGAAGGTCAAACGGGATGAAATCTGAATTTTGAATTTCTATTGACTAGCGTCTCCAGAGGCCTGGTTGCATGTCTGAATGAGAAAGTGTGACAGGAGGAGACGGGGCAAAAGAGAGCTCGTGGATTTCAATGAGGGTGTAATCTAAGACAGAGAAAAACTTACATTCATGGGAATGTTCCAGGCCATGTAGACGTGGGATTTGTATTCGTCCATCCACACCTCAGCGGCTCGCAGGGCATTGCGCTTGGCGTAGTAATCTATGTCATTGTTGTAGGGTTTTTTGGTGCGCTCGATATGGGCCACTCTGGCGCACGGGAGGACTTCCATGCTCCCACCACACTGCCACACCTACACAGCAGAAAGAAAGAGTTCAGATCAACAGCTACACAGCTCCCGCCTAATGTAGAGGCCAATCAAACTACAGGCATTGAGGTTTAAGGATAATTAATTTAATTTATACAAAAAATACTGGTTTGCTGGTTATTACAACTTGGTTTTGAATGTAGAGCTGGCTATTATCCCTTATTCCCTTGCTCATAGTAGATGTCTATATAATCTGATGTCTTTTTGGAAATACAGGAATCCTTCCTCACTGGCTTTATAAAACTCAGATTCTACTAGAGAAAGGTATATTTTGTATGTAGTATTGAACAGAACTGAATTCCACTTCAGAGCAAAAATATTCATTAAAATATGAAGTCAAATGTTGAAAAGCCACATGCAAACAGCCTTGGCAGAAGCACAAATGAGGACTCAAATAAATGCATTTGATTTTTTTTTAATGACTTCTCATAGTGGAGTGAACAAGGTCAAACAGGCATCTTCATTAATTTGTCCATGGTATCATGGTCATACTTGAGCTTGCTGCAATTTATCTCCATCAGCGAACTGCTTGAAAAATATAAGATACATGCATCGACACAGAAATCTGCTGCACATTTAGGGTCACAATCTTTATCCACCATTCAAAGCGACAGAGTGCTGCATAGGTTTTCATTATTAAAGAGGAAAAACATACTTGCAATTAGTTTACAGCTATGTTATGTCCTTCTTCTTGTTTCTAACATAGCACACGTGTTCTCAAAGATGCATTTAGTTGTTACATTATTACATATTTATTTATATTATTTGCTGAAGTGAGCGACAAAATGAGGGACAAATGGATTTGTAAGCCTATGGCTCATATTGTAGATACAGTCTTCATAGAGGTACCTATGACAACTGGAGAACTCTGATGCCACGGAGTGCTGTGCATATGACACTGAAAAAGAGGGATATACTGCTTGAAGCCAGGCAGTGAAAAATGCCTTCTTTAAAAGCATCAATCACAGCTCAGAAAACTGATTGATTGCAGACTGTGTGATGTTGTGACCCTCGACTGACATACTCAATGGAAAGCTACAGTGGCAGGCAGTCACATGGGAGTAATGCACCCATTTCTTTCAGTGCCAGAAAAGATTTGAATTTTAAAACTCTCTGCAAAAACACATCCATATCTTCAAATCTCTGCCATGGTGTTACAAAGTGCCTGAGCAATTTCTCATGCCGTATCACTGGAAGGCCACAGCATATGGTATGTCCTTCCAGCCGTACAAAATATCACCGCCTCCACCACCCACAGTCTCTTAATGACAATTGCCACAAAGCGTAACAGATGTTCTCATTCATTAACTTCTCTATGACCCCAAAACGATACCCCCTGCTTGGTGTTTAAGGAACATGCTGCTGCAAAACTATTTTCTCAATTAAGTGCAGATCTGGGATGATACCCGTTTTCTGCACATCATGCTTATTGAATGTCATGTGAAAAGATGTGAATAAATACAGCGTCTGTTTTTGGTCATTTTCAAAATAATGATATATGATTCAAACTCTTGATTCTTATTGTAAGACTAAAAGAGTACTACTGAACTCTGAAGGCACTTCATGATGCCATTTGGAAACCTTAAAGTGCTAAGCAAAGGCCCTTTCACCAATGAATTGAGTATATTAGTATGGTAATTTAAATATATTCAGAGATTCCTGCTCCCAGTGATTTATTATTAACAACCTGTGACCAGATGCAATCAAGAAATGTTTGAGGTGTGTAGCTGGATGTATATCTGTAGGCCAGATCATCAGTGAGTAGTGCCAAGTATTGGGGAGATATGACAGGATAGTTAGGTAAAGGACAAGTATGGATTTTTTTTGTATGAAGTTCTTAAAATATGTCTCCATTTATAAACTATCTATCAACCCCCAACCTCTATGGCAGGGGTAGGCAACTCCAGGCCTCGAGTGCCGGTGTGCTGCAGGCTTTAGATCTCACCCTGGGTCAACACACCTGAATCAAGTGATTAGTTCGTTACCAGGCCTCCGGAGAACTTCAAGACATGTTGAGGAGGTAATTTAGCAATTTGAATCATCTGGTGGATCAAGGACAGATCTAAAGCCTGCAGGACACCGGCACTCGATGCCTGGAGTTGCCTACCCCTGCTCTATGGGATGGTAGCGTCTCCCCCAACATTGTCCCCACATATTTTAATCCATCCATCCATCCATCCATCCATCCATCCATCCATCCATCCATCCATCCATCCATCCATCCATCCATCCATCCATCCATCCTTCCATCCATTCATCTGTCCATTCTTCCAAACATCCATCCTTCCATCGATTCCCGCTTATTTGGGTTTGGGCCGCAGGGCCAGTAGTCTAAATAGCATAGCCCAGTCTTTACTCAACTGGCAACCTCTTCCAGCTCATCCAGGAGGATGCAGAATTGTGAGAGATACAAGCTTTCCAGCATGTGGTGTGTCTATCCCAGGGCCTCCTACGATGAGGACAATGCCCCAAACCCCTTGCCTAGGAAGCATCCTACACAGACGGCCAAAGCACCTGAACTGGTTCCTTTCAACCCCAAAGTTAGCAGTTTTACCAATCCCTGGATTTGTTTATTAAGGGAAAAAGCATGTCTGTACAATATAATGTAAGTTACATTTTTGTTATTCTCAATAATTCTAATGAAATGTTGTTTGAATAAACCAAAGAGATGTGTCTAAACAGCTTTTTTCTTAGAAAATGTTATCCAAGCTGTGGTGTGTGGTGCATCATTTTGGGAGTAGTTTAATCCACATTGTTCCTTTGATATTCTGGCAGCAAGGCGGAACACGTGGGCTTGACTCAAAATAAACTCCTGTACAGTGTTCACTGTAATGAAGAAACATGTCACCCAGGGAAACTGCATGACTCAGTTGTTCTTTAATTGTTCAAACAACAGAGCTTAATGGCACAGGCAAAAAATATGTTTTGGGTATGAGCATTCTTTTTAGTGGGCTAAATTCATTAGTGGCTTGTGTAAATTTCAGAATAGGAAATATATGGAAAATTCTCATTTTATGAAAGAATGGATATGTCAGTTCACATTAACACTACAGGTACCCTGATGTTACACGTTGCTGTAGTGCTAAAGGGAGTCTGTGAGGTTGTGCTTAATTGTATGTTAATAAGGGCAATCACAGCATCTGTCCTCTCAGTTGCTTCAGCTGTATCAGTGGTGAAGTAGTTCGCTGGAGCTGACCTGAGCTTAAAAACCTCTATTGACTGACTGACCCCTCTTCTTCACTCCTGATGATCCACAATGACCTTGGCCTAAAAAATCCATTAGTACTTTGGAGCAGGGTTTACCTGCTTTGCTGCTGCTCATGACAAATGCTGTTTTTCTGCAACAGTCTTCACGGTTGGCGACTTTGTGTGGGTGTGAGTGCAATACCGATTTAATGGGAAGCCTTTAGTCCCTGCAGATCCCGCCCGTTGCCTTTGGAAACATAGTAAGCTCTGCGTAATGCTGTGTTTCTTTGGTTTCCTGCTCCAAATTGATTGTATGTGAGTAAAAGTATCAGTGTTTTAACCACTTATGAAGCACTCGTGGATAATTGAAAATGTGTGCAAGTGAAATTGCGGTTAGCAGCTTTCCTGGCGCTGAAAGCAAACTGCTGATCAATATTTCCTCAACCACTTGCAAGGGTCAGAAAGCTGTGTGCTAGCTAGTTGGCTAAACAGACTAAAGCTTTGTTGCATTAATTTAAACTTTTATCTTTAAGCTTCAAGTAGAGTTTCTTGTTAAAAATAATGCATTTGTTTGTCTATAAGAAGCAGGAGACAAATTATTTTTTATTTTTTAATTTCCATGTTACAAATAAATACATAAATAAATGAAATACACTGAGTACCAGCTGTTTCTCTTCTTTGCTTTAGCATGGCAACAGTAATACACTCCACCGCTCATTATTTCCCTTGTAACAGCCAGACCTTTCATCTTATCTCTATAAGCAGCTCTCATTCTAATTATATTACTGTATATTTCACAGCAGGATTTGTTGCAAATTAAAAAGCCATCTAAACTCCCACAAACTATTAAGTATGTATATAAAAAGATGCTGTTTAACATTTTTCTTTAATTATTGCAGGTGTTTCTAATTTATAGGACTGAAAAAGACGCATTTCAACAGCAGCAACAAAAAGATAGCGGTCGTGATCAAATGGACCTGCTTTACGTGTTTCAAGCATAACATTTTATGTGCTTCCTCTATGGTGAAACCTGAAAGGCTCTGGATGTTTTCTGCATGCATTTTATCTAACGTGGTTTATCTTTATTGCCAATATCATTTATCCTTAATTATTATATTCATTCGTGTTTAACATTATAATTATAATTTCTTTAATCATATCAAATCACATTATCATGGCATTACAAGTGAACGGAAAGGGAGTAATAGTTTGAAGTGACCTTTCAAGCATAGGTTTCTAATACAGTGAACTTCATTTGATCCAGGTGGACAAAGGCTGCCTCTATTTGTTTTCTGCATAATTCATTTCTATCTGGACTACAATCTTCTCAAAGTCATTTTGATCCTCCATCAATTATTTACTGCATTTGTCAGTGATGATATCTGCTTGTTAACTGCATGCTAATAAAGTTTCCTGCTTCTGAGATTTAATGGTGATAACATTTCAACAGATAAAGGTCCAACAGCTTTTTCACAAGGTGATACTTCAAATGCCAATGAGACAAGGAAATATCATTTGTAAGTCTGAAGCTAAAATAATAATGTTGTCATTTACAGGGCTAGGCCCAGGATCTTATGATTCTGGAAAGCTATTAGGGCCATGTCTTTTTTCATGATTCCAAGCTGAATAATGTTAATCTGACTGGAATCTGTCTGGATGATTTATTAATTGGATGATGATGTAGTTACACTGTAGCAAAGCTTAGACTAGGTTCAGGTCCATGCAGTGCTAAAGCCGTTTCCCTTCCCCTATAGGCTGCCTGGTTGCGTCTCACACTGTCTGGGAGCTCACCTGGTTTAGAAAGCAGCCAATATGCCAAAGGCTAGGGGCCTGGATTTGAGTCTGCTCTGGATCTTTCATTTCCTTTGTGTCATTGCCCCCACTCTCTCCCTGGTCTCCTGTTTGCTCTCTGCACCGGCCTGTCAGATAAAGCCTGAAACTCCCAGAAGTAAATTTTTAAAATTAAAAAAAAAAAAAGCCACTACCCCCCCATTCTGAGCAATACACACAAAGTCTTGGTCTTGTCTTACTTTTGCTGTCCCCGTTTGCATCCCTCATAACCACATCTATTGGCTGCTGGTTGTGCAAACAGTCTATGTAGCAGTTTGTATATTTTGGGACTTCCACTCTGTTCTCACTTCGCTGGACTGAATCAACCTCTACGATGGTTTTACAATTCTCCCTACATGTAAATGTGTACCACTGTTGAAAGTCAATTTCACTACAAAAGAGAACATCCGCTTCCAATGCCACTTTTATTCTCAATAGTTAAGACACTATGTGTTGATGTGAAAGAGCTAATCACAAGCCACTAACCACAAAGCTGCTGGTGAAGATGGGGAGGGGGGCAAGGGTACATTTCTTTCTTGATTTAGCGACGAACAACCTGATCTAAGGCAGCTGCAGGGAGTCAGCTCCGCTTGTGAGGATCATCAATGCTGATGTGACCTTTTTCAACGCATGAGAAAAACGCCGGTGATTTGGAGGGAAAACAGGTGGTGCCCAACAGATTGCTGGCTAAAACAGTACGTGTTACATTCCAGGACTGCTTATGACTCCATCCTGCTGCCTGTAGGCTCATAAACAAGGCTTTAGAAAAAGCATTCACAAAGCAAATCAGGCCAAATGGCAGATATTTTCCTCCGAAGTATAAAGACATAATAAGGATGCCTGTGCACTTCTGCTCACACAGGAAAGCATTAACACCATGCAGAGAGTGCCTCTGCTCATGACAGGGTCTCATTTTGTGTTGCTGTACTCATTTCATTATTGTTGTGCTGTATTAAGCATCTTTTTTTTAAAAAATGCACTACTCTTCTTACTAATGGAATCGCAATTTTTAATAATTTAAATAAATCAGCATACAGTAATATCCTCCACACAGACATGGATGTTTGGTTTCATGTAGTATACGGTGAAAACAGAGCTCCAAAGGGCAGCAGCATCCTGCAGATACAGGTTACACCTTTAAATATTCACAACTGTGGAAACATAATAAAATCTAAATACCAAATAAGACTGTTTTAATCTATGACATCCCACCCACAGGTTCTCAGGACTAGATTTTTGTGAAGTCCATTTGGAGGTGACCCTTCATAAAACTGCATTCTGCATCATTAAGAGAGAGCACTTAACACAGAGTACTTTGATGTTGTGGTGATGTAATTGCTAATTTAATTTAATTGTCTCTGTACATGCTGTTAGTTAATTGCAGCTAGATCATTTGCGTGAAAAGCTCTACGAGGCTGCCGAAAACATCAGCCATAAAGAGCATAAAAGCTATTAACAGCCATAAACAGGCTTCTATCAGTGCCATTAAACAATACAGTCAATACACCAGGAAAATGCAGTGCATGGAGGCTGATGGTGGACATGTAGACAGAGTTTGGAACTGAGCACTTGCTTTAAATGGAGGCTGCGAGCTACTTCAATCAGAGAGCTCAAGCGGTGCTGTGTCATACACAATTAACATGCCTTACTCTCTTCACGTAATATGCCGAACACACCCTGAAAATTTGGCTGTTTAAGCTGTAACACTTCCCATGTCTTACCCCTTACATGGCCTGCATAGCTGACTGCTGTTTCACACACTCACCGACAACAGCATCACCCAGTAGAGGATAGCTACTCATCCCCAGTTTCCACAGTATATGCATCACATTCAGAGGGGGAGTGATGAACTTGTAGTCTGATGCCAAATTCTGCTGCTGTAATAAATAATTTCATATATTTTCATTACAAAATGCAGCAGCATCGGTGTGGCTAGATTGGTGTTTCTTTGTAAGGGACCTGATCAACATTTGTACCAGTCAGAACGGAAACTAAACATTGCGGCCAATTCAAATTCAGAGTAAGTTCCAGTGCTGCTCATTGGCATATACCCAAACCACCTGTGCCCAAGTGATTTGGCTTCAGACTACCAGGCTCAGCTGATTCCCCAAGGTTGTTTTGAGGGCTAACATATCATACGTGTTCTGCATGGCCGCTCAACCAGACCGGGTAATAGACATGTGACTTAAACAGTGTAGGCAGCAATATGCAAACCACATACAAAATGTATGGATGCTGGAAATAAAACAGGTCTTTTGATCAGCCATTTCAGTCCCTCTCGAGTCTACCAAACAGGCACGTGATTTGGGGGCTTGCTCCAAATTCCGTAGAACTTCCATACTTTTGTAGCACTCTTGTAAAGTGAGTTCGATTTTAAAAGCACTCCCCTCAAAAAGCTTTTGTTGTCTCTAGGTTTACACATCTGAGATAACCTAGATAAAGCTGAGCTTCTAAAGAGAGTGTAGATATTTGGGCTGACTTCTTTAAAAATGGGGATAACATTCATGGTTGTTTGGACACTCGAACATAATAAGAATTGTGTCACTGTGTGGAGAGAAAAAAGGAATAAAGCGAGCAAGAGAGAGAAAGTTAAAAACCCCGCTTCATTTCTCGGCTCCTCACACCTGGACGATCACCGTGTGACCCATCCAACAAGTACTTCTTCTGGAATACACTACTGCCTCTAAGCCGTTTGAAAATAGCCGCTGACTTTTCCAGAAACTGCAAAAATGACATTAGCCATCAGACTTTTTCTCCATCACTGGTCAAAATGGAGAGCAGTGCAGGGAGAGAGAGCAAGCGTGCGGCTGAGAATTCAGCCTAAGATGATGAAAGAATGTGCCGGGGTCATGCAGACTTTATATTATGTCACATCCAGCTTGACAGCTAACGTGTTTGACAGACAGGGAGGAGAATTATCCTGCAGTAGCAAACAGAAGCCTCGGGATTGCCCAAATGAGTGTAGCACTAGCTCGCGGGTCCATAGGGGTTCATCTCCGTGTTTCTCAGCTATTCTCGGTGCATGACGAAAACATTTACCGGCAGGTTTGAGGAAATATCAGTTTTTAAATGTGATATTTAGATGGAACTCTTGAGCTCTGCCAGTTTTGCATTGATTTGGAAAACAAGATATACCATGATGTCATTTTTAGCCACACAAACACACAAATTCTTCTTCTTCTACTGTGACATTTTTCACAGAGTTTCTCCTTGATATACATTCAATGAAATTATGCATCATGCATCATGTCCTATTTAGATGCATTTAAGATTCCAGGCAGCAAAACGGACGGAGATGCCCTCCCCAGCACTCGGAACTGACTTGGAGGCCAAAATCCTGCACGAGGTGCTTTTTGAAATGCTCATTAGGACAAGAAATGCTGATAGCTCAAATGCTCACAATCTGCTTGGAGCCTGATCTTTTTCTATGTGTACATTTTTGGCCCTTTTCACTAGTTTACAAATGTATCGCATTTGCCGTTTATCGTCCTATACACTCGACATGTACATGCTCACGTACTTGGTGTAGTACCCTTAAAATCAATGCTTTAGTTAATGGTTTCTTTCTTTGGAAAGTCACACCCATCAGATTATTGACACTTTGGAGGCACGTTGCTAGAGGTGGTATTGAACAGGAACTTTAAGACCAATTCACAAGTTAAGAAAAGAAAAACGGGCTCTTGCTTAAGGTGTCACATTGCAAAGCGATATAATCCAGCCTACCTGCCTAATTCTGACCAACCTTGTGATTTTTTTTCCTCCTCCATATGGAGCTGAAGATAATAAAAACTACACTGGCAGCTGAGAACTGGAAATAAACTTTTATAAGAGCTCATCCCTTTACGTTCAGGTGGCTGTGTATATGTAATATTCCTCTCAGCTATAGTGTGGTGACTTGTGATAAAGGAAAATTTTGGGAACTCTTTGCATGCTCAGTGTACGTGAAATATTTCCACTATCAAAACTTGGTTTGTGGGAAAGCAACAATTAAAAAAAAAAACGAACAGTCTGGCATCCTGCAGTGACTGCTGCGTTCAGATTTTGCACACACATGAATTTATCATCTGTACTTGAGCACACATCCGAGCTGAGTTTGCGCTCCCATCAGCATTTAACATTTATCTTAAATCCCAGTTGTTAGTCTCTCACAAAATCACATCAACACCAGAAGATCTGTGAATCTTATGGATTAAGATGCATCACGCAGTATAACATGACAACAACAACAACAAACTTAACATGTATATTTTTCATATAACATGCATTTTTCAAAAGCAACTCTAATTATATATGTTGTTTTTTATTTACCAGCTGTGACAAAATGGCTTTGGTGGGTTTTTTTTGTCCTGAGGTTACCTGTTTGTGTGTGCGTGTTTGACATCAGTCTTGAAGGTTTTTATACAGTACTGTTTATTTGTATCTTGCAAGGAGCATGGCAAAAAGGTGCAGCAACTGATTAAAACATATACGGAAAAACAGTATGTAACGCAAAAAATAAGTTTGTACAGTTCGAACAAGCTTGCAAAGGATATTTGCTATGACCACCTTAATTCTTCAACACAGCCTGAATCTTCTTTGTCATGTAATGTAAAGTCTTCAGGGATAGTTCTCCAGGCTTCCTCAAGGACATTCAAAGCTCTTATTTGGATGCTGGGTGCCTTTTATTCAGATCATTGTCAAGACGATCCCACACTGCTTCAATAATGTTAAGGGCTCTGGGGAGGCCAATCCATAAATAGTCTTCCATTGTGTGTTTTTCTATGTGTTTGTATTTCCATGTCACGGCTCGGGGCAGCGGCCGTGTGAAGAGTGGAAGGAGGACTCAAACGCAGCACTATTTCAGACGTGAAGGGTGATTTATTGACAATACTGAACATAAAGTGGAGATGGCAAACAGAACTAAGGACGAACTAAACTGGGAGAAACTACACAAAGGAGTGGCAAACCTGAACATGAAGGGAGAACAGCAGGGAAAACAGCAGGGAAATTCACCGGGTATGAACACAGACGACGCGACGAGGAGCAGAGGAAAACACACACTATAAGTACACAAAGAGACACTGGGAAATCACACACAGGTGGGGGAAACAGCTGGACCTGATTAACCTGATGAGACAGGGGAACACTAACACCAGGGACCAACAGAGGGAGCACAAACCCAGAACCCAGTGTCTAAAATCCCAAACACAAACCATCCCAAAACAGCCCAAGAATAATAATGAAAGTAATAACAATAAAGAACATAAACACAAAGTCACTGAGTCATGGCCGCAGGACCATGACATTCCATCAATTTCTGATTCATCACTTCACAAAACCTGCTGCCACTGAGTTTCAGTTCAGTTCTTGTGTAATTTCACATAACTCATAACTCATTTCTCCTCGTTTCCCTGCCTTGAGAATTAGTAACAAAGTGGTTGAAGACACAATCTAAACTTGGTTCTTTTCTAAACTGTCTATGCGCAGACACAGCACTGGTTCATCCCTCATGTTAGGTGCCCTTCTATGTATAGATCAGTGTTCAGTGGCTTAAAAAAACCCCAAAGTAATCCTCTCAAAATGGTCAGGCACAAGGACTGGACAGAAAATGAGTTAAATGAGTTAAAAAGCAGCCAGTGGTTTAATAAAAACACTGAAAGAGATTCAGAAAGCTTGAAGAGAATTATTGGCAAAACTGCTTTAAAGATTATAAGAACGTCTGGCTCCTTGAAAGCAAAATGATGGGAAAAGAAATGAGCCGTTCAAAAGTTTTGCAATGTCCTGTATGTGCAGACTTTTTGTCAGTGAAATTGTATCAGAAATCTGCAAGCTACAAACATAGGCTATTACAGATGTGTAGTTGAGATCAAGATCTTAAAAATGGGTGTGATGAGACCAATCTGCTCCTGGACTGTAGCGGCAAAACACCACAAAGGTGGTTTCACCACTTT
The DNA here is from genome assembly GCF_041146795.1 of Maylandia zebra. Lineage (NCBI taxonomy): Eukaryota > Metazoa > Chordata > Actinopteri > Cichliformes > Cichlidae > Maylandia > Maylandia zebra. The sequence continues at coordinate 4,256,625 of NC_135178.1, read as the reverse complement.
GTGTCTGTCTGCCCATTACAACTCTCCAAGCTACCGTCCAGTATTAGATGATGAAAGGATGTACTGAGGTCATCCAGACTTTATACTATACCATCCTATCTATCTATCTATCTATCTATCTATCTGTGTGACAAGTATTCATAAACAGCATTTTCATGTCTCTTACCACTTAATAAATGACCCAGAGGTATACACTTTTATTTTAATCTTAGAGGAAATTTAACTCCTTTAGAGGTCACTTAATAGGTTAATTGACGATTCTACTTTGACATTTAAGTGTTATTTTCCTCTCTCTTAGAGGGCAGGGGAAGATAAACTGATACATGGCGTGGTTAAAAAAAAGTATACAGGCCTTTAATCCCTGCAGTCTGCACAAAAGGCTCCAGTGCCAGCGCATTTTAGACAAAGAATTGTATTCATCCTCAGAAATGTGGAATGGATTCTTTTGCCGACCTTTGTCATGGAAATTCTTTGAACTTCATGTGGAAATTTTTTTTACCAATACCTCAGAAGAAAGCTGTGAAATTGCATTCTGTAACCTCTTGGGGAAGTAAGTTGCAAGCACTCAAGCACTCAGTAGCATCTGGGGAATTTTACATGTCTATATTCTCAACAGAAACACTCTCAGTCAAAACCCAAGGGAAGTCTTTTTGTAGTATATTATTGCAAAAAGTCCCACCTATTTCAAAGAAATGCTGATTGAGGGTGCTGGCAGACCAGACGGTATATTTACAACTTTTCTAATGACTGACATTAAGATTTTAAAATATCAAGGGATTTTCTATGATGTAGTTTTCTGTCATATGAAGGCAAAACAGCAACACACAGCAACACCATTTCCCTTATTTAAACAGGTTTCAAATTATAGAAAAAAATCGAAACCTTTGACCCCTGCGGAGCTGCTTTTTCTGTTTGGGTTCACTTATCCTCTAAGGGTAAGGGGCCACTGCAAATCAATACAACGCTGTTCTGAGTGATCACTTTCATTCTATGAAGAAACATTTCTATCTGTTTGGGAGTAGTCTCTTTCAGGAGACTACTTCCCTGATCAATAGGGCATGAGGGTTTACTGAGGAGTTTGGTCATTATAAAGACATGCTCACGTCTTCACAATCAGCACATCTCAACCCAACTGAATAACTGTGGGAGATTTTGGACCAACATGTTACACAGTGCTCTCTGCTACCATCATCAAAACAAGAATGGGGGAATATGTTTGGAAGACTGTTGTTCTATACATCCAGTAGAGCTCTACTGAGTGAGGGCCAAGATTGGAAGCATAGAACACAATGGGTGGCTTTTCCTGTAATTTGTCACTCATTCGTCTATAGCTCCGGTGTTAATTCAAACCAATGCTAATTTCCAGACCAGAAAGCAGTTTCAAGTACCAACACCCTGTTATCCTCAGATAACAGAAATCTAGCAGCGAACATAGTACTCACAACAGCACGACATGCTTTGCTCTCTTCACACTAGTCCAATATTTCTCTCATGAATTGTAACTTAAAATGATCTCACTGAATAAAGCAGCACGCTTCAATTTCAAATCCATATTTGAAGAGTTAAATGTGTGTTAAGTTATTCATAACATATCAAACTCCATCAGCAGAGCAGCATGTGTAACTTTGACAGCTCTCTGGGACCGACTACAGCAGCGGCTAATTAGCAGAAATGATAAATTCCCATTTTTACAAAATGAAATTTATTTAAAAGGTTGACAAGTATTCAAAATAGCAGTGAACAATGTGTAATAAGTTTTTTCCTTGAGCAGCGGATACTTTTGAAAGACTGAAATCTGAGCACCAAGCAAAGTATACCTATATTCATTCCCTGTGCCTTACCTGGCGTGAAGCCACACCCTCGAGCCATTATTGAATGCTCTTCAAATTTTACTGATGTGTTGCAACTTGAGTGAACTTTCATCTGTATTAGTTTTTAAAAAGTAATTCAGGTTAATTAATAGGAGACTCACAGAAAGTTTCACTTAATTACTTGCAGAGAATTACATGAGAAAATCAATACCTCATTTAAGCCACAAGCAGGGGCGGATCTACAGGGGGGCAAGGGGGGCAACTGCCCCCCTGCTGTAGAGCCGGGAACTTTATACCTAAAAACCGTCTTTGTTTTCTTAGAAGAGATAATGATACAATAAATAGTTTGAAAGTGATTTTGTTGATATTTTGTTGACTCCATTTACATATAGGGAATTTTCACATACTTCACTGAAGAGGTATGTGCCACCCTGCCTAGACTTCTCGCCCCCATTTTGCTCTCCCATGTAAAATCTTTTAGATCTGTCACTGGCCATATGACTAGTGTCATATTTATGAAGTATCCACAGCAACGCTTAGCGTCATTTAGCACGAAACAACTGGAAATGCTGTAGCTCCCCAGAGGTCAGAAAAATCCACTTAACAGGAAGTATATTTATCACAGTATATTTTGGTCGTTCAAGAAGCTCACAGTCACAAAGTAGTGCAGCACATACATGCCAACTTTATACTTTGATTTATTTTCAGGCACTCATAGGAACCTCTACATTAATAAGTATTTGCTGTTCTTTTTAAAAAAATCTCTATTAGTGTGATAAACTGCCCGACTAGGGTCAGAGAGGATGGGTGAGCAGCTTGTCTCCAGACAACTCCCAGTTTTTAATCACCAATCAGTCTTACATGCATGTCATTTAGAGAAAATACACGCAGAGTCCACAGCCCATCAGCAAGAACTTTTTTTGCTGTGAGGTGACAGTGCCATCGCTGGGCATCGTGCCTGCGCATCCATAAAATGGAGGCTGTTGATGGAGAGACAGACAGACGCGTAGGCCCTTTTAACTACGCCTGTCAAAAGCTAATTCCACCCAGTTGCTGCCCTTCCTCTTTGATATGCCGGCTGATTTGCTGCTGCGGCCAAATCAGTGTGCGCAAGTGCTCGTCAAATGCTTTGGCCTTGTCAGATCATTTCAAGTTTTCAGCAAGAGTCTTAGACATCTAACACAAGCAATTACGTGAACAGATTAGCTAATGCTGAGATAATGAATGGGATGAGCCAATCTGCCTGTCAAGTGTTGCTGTTGTTGTTTTCTGGTGATGATGCTGTCCACGGAGAGAGCATTTGGATACCTCTCTATATAATTCGATTGTCTTCAATGGTGGGAGGATGCGAAATGCACAAATCTTGTGAAATAATCTTAATTACCTTGTCAAAATGTGTTCAAATTAGGGTGGGGGTATCTGCAGTCACTACTGAAGGAGGTTTTTAATGAAGTTTATGATTCACAGGGATAATAAGTAAGCTGACAGGGCCTGTCTAATTACTTATCCCTCTGGCTCTGAACGCCAAAGTGGCAACTCTCTGAGGTACGCTCATGCCCAGGAAGCCAAGTAATTTTTCCAAAGCCACTTGAAGCAGAGGAGTATGCTCGATGTCATCGTTAAATGCCAAACATAACATATGTTCTCAAACATGCACTCTATTGTGGTGTAAATTATGGACACAGTCTGGATCTATAAGACACGAGGAGACAAGAAGGCAATATAAATCTTAAATTATGCATGCACCAAACATGTCGATGCATAAATCCAAATCACGTATAATAATGTCAGCACGAAAAAGCATACGCAGAAGCTCTCTGCTTTGCCATATGGTCGCAATAAGTCCTTCAATAGCTGGGGTAGTTCCTCTGAAACAATCCTCGATCTGGGTCTTGTAACTTTTACTGCCGCATCTATTCTCATTTGTCTTTTCTCCCATAGATGGACTCGGGCTGGAACATACAGTAATGAACCATGAAGTAAGTAAACCCGAGTCCATTAAGCCCCAACAGATTGATTCAGCCCCTGAATAATGCAGGATTTAAAAAAGACAAATGCTTGATCAATATCCAGTGGTACTGTTGCTTTCACGTTGGTTTTATCGATGGAGAGCAGATAGTTTCTCACATGTTGTGGCGAGAGAATGAATCACGCCTTTGACAAGGTGATAAAACAACGCATGGTTATAGTAAAGGATACCTTAGTCAACACTGGTCACTGAAGAGACAAGAGACAGTGGAAGAAAACAAGTTCTTAAACTGTTAAAAAAAGAATTCAGCATAAACATCGCCGCAAATTGTGTTTATTTCGGTGTGAAAACGCGCCACCATATGGGACAACCATATTGGACACTATGCGATGCTTTGTCCAATAAAGCATTCCCCATTATGGCATTTGTCCAGTAATCCCCCACATTTATCTCCTTCTACTTGCAAAAGTGTAACATGAGAATCCCTCGGAGGCATTAGATTTGTTCTCATCTTTGGAATGACTCACTTTGTTGGAAAGGGCTCACATATGGTGAGCGCCCACTGTCATTTGCCGTTTGATGGACATGAGCATGATGTTGATTTGGAAGCTGCCAGAATGGCTGGTGTCCACAGATGGCTACGGCTCATAACGACATTTCTGTCCTTTCTCAAGGTGACTGCTTTCCGCTGCGGAGGGCTGCAGCCTGGAGGAGGAGTCTGAGTCGGTCACGGGGAATAGTGAAGATATATTCTGTGTGTGATCTGAATATCCCTGAATGCTAAATGAAGATAATTCCTAGTGTGACATGTGTTAAAAGCCAGAGAGGGTGGCTTTATGTAAAAGGTAGCTTGCTGTGGGTTTCTCAGAGCTGCCCATGATAGGTCACCGAAACCACAAATGCGATTAACATTTAGTATTGTAATCCTGGTACAGATGCCGGATGAAGCTCTTTATTAACATCGCATTATTAGATTCTTTGAGAAAGTCGACAGCACACAGCAACCGGATGACTCTAACAGCCCTGTCTTCATTCATAATAATTAGATAGACAGTATGATGATAACTTTCAGGGAAACAAAATGTAGCATGAGAATTTCTGCCCTCGAAGGGAAAGAAACTATTTAATACAAATATTCTCTCACATGTGAAACACAACGTATTGTTAGATGGAAAAATCAACCGATGAGAATCCATGTGTACAGTCATCATATCCTTTACAAACAAACACATCCGGAGGCTGTCGCCTTCCTTTGAATCCATTTGTATCTTCAAATCCAGATGGCTTGTGAGGTTGATCAACTGTGTTAAATTGTCCAGGCTTCATATTTGTATCAGTGTGGCAGATGTTCTCACAATAAACTGAAAGCAACATCTGACTGCATCCACCAACTGCTACGAGGCTGCACCTGTTATAGTACCACCTGAAGTAATGCTTACTGGTTTATCTTGAATTTATATTTTCTTTGTTTTTGTTTTTGTTTTTTTTTGTTTTTTGGGTGGGTGGGGGCACTGTTTGCTTTCATTAAACAAAGCCACCATCTGGAAAAAAGTGGTGGGTGGCATAAGATGCAAAGCACTAGCTGAGCTGCTGGGTTTATCATCTGATAATCAGAGTTGTTGCTCAAAATATGAATGTATTACACATGCACATTCTGTTTAATATGCTTCTGTGGAAGCAAAACGAAGGGATAAGCCCAAAGGATCAATCTGTAGATTTATTAACAGCTACAACTTAGAGGTGGATGCCACTGTCACCTTGTAATGAATAACAGATTTTAAAACAGTGAGTTGTGTTAAAGAAATCAATTATTAGCAAAATAGCGAAAGACAAAAGTACATTATCTGTCTAAAGGTTTTACTTGAGAAATATTGTATTTCAGACATTTGAGTTTGTAATAACAATGCACAGTGCTTAAAATTTGCAGCTATGCAGGGTCATAATGCTGAAAGTGACTTTTAGTGACACTTGTGAATAGTGAATTCTGAATGTGGATTTGTAAGTAATGAAATTTGAAATAAGGGATTAGAAACAGGAGAAGTGTAAACTTCATCCTACTCCTTTTTGAGCACACACATTCTGTAGACGTACATATATACATGAAAACTTGATGTTTTCTAAGTTCTGTTTTTGTTTTTTCTCTTGTTATTTCAGTTATATTTGCATGTTTGAAATAAAATTCTATCCATCTATCTACTTTTCTGACCTCAGCTTGTTTGACAGCCTCAGAACATGAGCAGGCGTTAATAAGCAACCTGCAGCTGACATCAACGCTGTTTCTTGCACTGAAACTAGCGCTGCTTCATCTAAATGCTAGCTAGCTATTTTAAAATGCTGTATGATTGCACAGTTACTGTGTCACCTGCCACTTAAAAGTTTTTAAAAGTTAGAAGCTTTCCATCCATTAGTTGTCAGTCTAACACATAGAGACGACAACCAGCTGCACTCATACTCATGGGCAATTTAGAATGACCAGTTAGCCTAATCCCACTAACTGCATGTCTTTGGACTGTGAAAGGAAACCAGAGTACCCGGAGAGAACAGACACAAACACGGGAAGAACATGCAAACTCCACACAGATGGTGGAATCAAACTCAGGAATGCCTCGGGCTGTGGGCAACAGTGCTAATCACCGCGCCACCGTGCTGCCCAAGCTAGAAGCTAAAATCCAAAAAACTTTGATGGAAGTTTAAACATGAGGTGTGATGTCATCAAGGTTAGTTTGTTAGCCTAATATGTGAAAGGGACCCGAGTTTAAGACTCACTTAATCTTCAGTATTGTGCAACTATCTTGAGCAACCCCTTTTTTCTATATATTTTGTTGGGAAAATGGTAAATAGAGATTTATTGAAATGTGCAAACGTGTATGAAAATGTAGTGCTCGAGGCAAAATCCTACAATTCTAATGAGCTAGAAATCAGTATTTGGTATGGCTACCTTCAAAATACTACAGCTACAGCTGAAGAACATAAAAAAAAAAGCAAGAAAGTCTGACAAAATAAAAGTAGGGAGGTGTGACTCAAGACTTTTGTGAGTCCTAAACTCAGATGCCTTTCACATATTGGGCTAACAAACTAACCTTGATGACATCACACTTCATGTTCAAACGTCCATCAAGTGCTTATCTAAATTTGACAGTTATTACAACAAACCGGGAAACAGGTCTAACCTGTTATGTAGTGTCACATTGTAAATGCATGGGATTAAAAAATGCACTGATCTAAAACCAATATAATACATATACTGGACTGTTACATGCTATACTTTGATCCCACCATAATAACTCTGCTTGGGATGCAGAAAGAACCAAGTGAAGTGTAATTATGTCCCATTCCTGTCTAGCTGCTGGTACTGCTACACTTTAATTAGCTCAATTCTCCTCACTACAGAGAGATTATGAGCAGATGCCTTGAGGCCCAGCCCAGGTGGGTATGGAGATGGGGCTTCAAAGAAGAAAAAAAAAGATTATTTTTTGGTTCATTACTCCTGAAAGGAGTTCCTGGTGAGTTTAATAAATGTCATCAAGACAAGCAGGCCACCCCATGAGATCACACTTCACAAGGTTCTTGGACTGATTGATTAGACTGTTATGAAAATGAGACAGATTTCATGAAGCAGCTTGGATGGCTTCCTGATGGCAATGTAAGCTCATGGGCATATTGTGTGGGTAAACCCATCTAGACTCTAGACTTTTTCTGGCAGAAACATGGTTGCCATCATAGTTTGGCGGGCAAAAATGTTTACGAATTAAATTTCTGCAAGTCATAAAATGGTATGCCAGACTGACTTTGTTAGATTAGGATGTGAAGGGAAGGGCATGACTGAATGTAGCAGTTTTAGTTTAGCATGGCACAAGTCTTTTACTAAATGCATTTAGCACTGTGTGAACACAGAGTACACAGTGCGTTTAGGCAGCAAAAATGAGCTGCGAGCAGCTGCATGAAGCTAACAGAAACTATAGATCTGCCTGCAGAGTTTGCTGAATTTGATGAGTTTCCCAGCTTCATAAACTTATAGGGCACAACATGTTTATATATTACTCCTAGTGCTTGAATTATGTCAAATTAACACCTTAATCCTTTCATTCCCAGAAGTGCCAGACATTTATTTACTCACTGGAAACAGAAATTGATGGAAGTCCAACACTTATATAGCCTAAAACCAAAAAGAAGCCCAGCTGCCTTCATTTCAAGTGCTTGAGAATACTCACACCTGCATGACTAAGAATCTGCACAGACCTTTCTTATTTATATTTATTATTTACAAAGAGAAGTAATGAAACCTGAGCTGCTAGCATTTGTGGACTTGGTTTTCTATTTTCCTCTTGCTTTAATGTGGTGAAAGAATTAGCATAAGCTTAATTGCCACATTTCAAAAGGTTTCCTTTTTCCCCTGTTTCGGTGGAAAAAGCAGGGACGGCAGCTGGAGGAGTGACCCCTGGTAGATTTTGTGTAGTATTATATTTGCGAAGTGAGTATCACAGTATCACATAGGAATTTGAAAAATGAAAGGCAGTGTCCAGGTCTACTGGGGCTCTATATCAGCAAAGACTCAGTGAAGCAGGTGTGGGAGACACACGGCCATAAACAACCAGAAGAGTCTGTTCAGTGACAGGTTGCTTCTCCCCAAGACAAGAACTAACAGACTTAAAAACTCCTTTGTCCCACACGCCATCAGACTGTTTAACTCCTCTCTGGAGGGGAGAGGGAGGGGAAACAGGAGGACAAAGGAGGGGGGAACAACTAAGCTGTAGTGCCTCTGCACCTCACTGTACAATACCTTGTGCAATACTTTTTGTAAATAGTCAACAGTGCAATAGACTCAATACTTGAAATGTGCAATTCACTTGTATTTTTATTTTTTATTCCTATTTATTCTATTTATCCCCTTTGTATATTTTATTTATATTTGTCTCTGTATTTATATATATATGTGTGTGTGTGTGTGTGTGTGTGTGTGTGTGTGTGTGTGTGTGTGTGTGTGTGTGTGTGTGTGTGTGTGTGTGTGTGTGTGTGTGTGTATGTATATATATATATATATAACAGTTCTGTAACTGTAACTTTGGTCGTTGCTGTGCTTTTTTTGGAAGTCGAATTTCCCAGAGGAACCCACCCGAGGGATTAATAAAGTTCTATCTTATCTTATCTTATCTTATCTTATTGCAAGATAAATTCATATTGACACTTCTGGCAGAATTCACCGTTACTGTCCCAAAGCATTTTTCTCTGTTTGCAAAAGGGGCCTTGTGGTAAGTTCAAACATGCCATCTGCAATTATTTACAAGGGCAATGAAAGATTCTCTGGAAGATTTAAAAAGAAAAAAATCATTCAGCACAAACGCATTTAATGCATTCCTTTATTTGTTGTGATTATGTAAGCGAGAGAGTGATATCACGAGGCTGCAGACGAACTCTATGTGATCTTTCATCAGTGTGATTTGCCTGTGCTGTCTCTCTTCATTTACAGGTCCTAGCTTATAAATGATTTCATTCCTGAGCAAACACATCGGTGAGAAACCCCTCCTCCCCGGTTTTATTCTGTTGTCTACCTGTCAAAAGTGACACCGCACCACATTGCTATGTGCAGCCTAATCAGCCCCTGCACATCCCTTCTGCCTACGAAAGATTCTTTGCATCCCTCTTAGACACAAAGGAACAACTCACGTTAGATGATAACTATACCATAACCTTTGAATGTGAACCCTGCCTCTCATCAGGCTCCTGCAGTCAGATGATCCTGGGCTCCTGTGAGCTGCCCTGGCTAATTGTTAAACATGTTCTTGTCAATCAAACCTATCCCAGTGGCAGCTCTTCAACCGGCACTACAATGAGCTGCCTGAGCCGCAGTAGCCAAAGAGGAGTAACCGCGGCTCACTTGCCGGGATCCCGTCTCCATTCTATTAAAGGCTGTACATTATGAATGGACGAAGCTAGTTGCTGACTGTCGACCTATCAGGCTTGTGTGTGTGAGCTGAATGGCCTGTTTTTTCGTGGCATGTGTTTCATTTCCACACACAAACAGTCCAAACAGGAATATAGGTAATTGCCTTTGTGATGGCACTCTGTTTGCAGACAGACGGTTATTCTTCTCACTTTATGAATGAAAAAAAGCGATAGTAAATATTCAGTGAGAAAAGAGAGACAATGAGGAGCTGGTGCGTATCAGAGCCAGTTAAACTATATCACACAGTTCAATAGAGTTGTTCTAGGTTTATTTAGCTGCTGTAGCTGAATTGATCTCCCCCACGAACATCGTCTAACACAGCTGCATGGTTTGTTAGGTGCATATAAGCAGGGCTGCTGAAAGTGAAAACTCTGTAAGCTTGGGGGCGGCTGTCAGTGGTTGGCACATAATAGAAAATAGTGAGTTATTACTACATAATAATGGTAAAACTACGAGCTAAAGACAGAAGAGGCCAGATCATTGTATCATTGTGCAGACGGCAATGAATCATGCCATTTATATAACCAGGAAAAGCCACTCTACGTGGAATAATAGAAGGCTCTGAAATAATCACCAGCAACTACAAACGTCTTCAGTAAAGCACTGCACAAACATGAAAACATTCTCCAGCCTCTGTTTAAGTGCTCTTTCAAAGGCAGCCGACACTTCAGAGGTGTCGTTGATGGAATCTCGAGATTTTGAAATGTATGTGGGCATGATGTTAAATGAAGAGTGGGATCTTTCAAGCATTTCTCATTGCAATAAGCCCAAGGAGAGCGTCTCGATTCAGAAAGGTTCCACTTGGCTGGAGAGAAACATTTTCTGAATTTAAACGCTAACCAATTCTTCAGCAAGCCCTTCGCTCACATGAAGCGTTAAATTCAACTCAAAGCAGCAGCCAAAGAGATTTACATTTTCTGTATACAAGCTTTAGAGCCTTTGGGTTGGCTAAAGATTTGCATTAAGGGGATTTTTTTATTTCCCTCCTCCACTCCCATCTAAAAAACTTTGGAAAGTTTAATCATGGTTTCTGTTGATGCCCCTGGGTTTTGTTTCTTAAGCTGTATCCCTCCGGCTGTGAAACATAAGAAAACTTGATCATAAGCTGTTCCAAAGTCTGAATACAGATTTCACAAATCATTCTAACAAAGACTGTTCATCTAAGCATTACTCCCTCAAATATTGGCTCTGTAATTATGGCTCTTTGTGTGGCCTTCCTCGTGTAGAACTTCAGACACAAACCTCTGCAGCTTTGAAGGAAAGCCTCATTAACAACATAACTTTTCTCGCAGCTTTTCTCTGAGAAGTTTCATCTCTCTCTTAACACAGCGGCTTCTCATTTAGTTTAAAGAGACAAAACAAAGTCTACCTCTAAGGCTGTTTATAAAAGTCTACATTGTAGCAGCAGCTTGGGTAATAAAATGTGGTCCTTACCCGCATGCCCAGCTCGATGTTCTCACCTCCGTAGACCTCCATGCCAGGATCCAGCAGACCGATCTCACCAAAGTATTCCCGATCTACCACGAAAGAGCAGCCGATCATGGCTGGAGTTCTAGTCGGGCAGAGTGAGAGACACAGCATGCGTCAATGGAATTGAACCGCATGAAACCCACCTTTTTTCTTTAAGTCCGCTAAAAAGATCAAACAAGAACAAAAAAATAATAATTTAAGGTTTCTTAATGTACATTAAATGCCCAGACAGGTTTAAGTGGGGTTTTAAAGCTAAACTTTAAACCTCAAATACTGCAAATAAATGTGTGTTGCAGATATTCCATGTACATGTCTTTGTATAGCATAGAAAGACTGTTTCCATTAAGGCCCAATCTTACAGCAGACAAGAGATGAGAAAGAAACAGCGTCCTCCAACAGTGAACCTTTCATTGTTCTCTTTTCTAGTGTGGCTTTTTTTAAGAGCAATGTGTAAGATTTTTTTGTAATATATAAGATGGTCTCGTTTCTCTAGCAGATCATCATGCAGGTTAGTTTTTAGAGGGTTTCTACAGCAGTGCCTAATGTTCGACAAAGACACAGACAAATTGCTGTTCTCTGAACTTTAAGTAAAACTTTAAAGAAAGCCAGATTATGACCAAAGATCCAAAACTTTTATACACTGCTTTTTTAAATGAGGAGAAGACTGAGGCTTGATTGACTGAGGGAAGGTGTGGAAATGCCAGAAAGATGAAAAAACAAACAGACACTAGTTCAGTTTAATTTTAAGCACAAAGACTCTGTTGTTTAACCACCTTTGCTAAAGGTGCTGAAAAAGAACAGCTTATATACCCTGCAATAAAACTGAATTTTTTCAAACCTTAAGACCACAATTATAAGCTTAAAGACCCCAACTGCTCAGTATTACTGAGGAGAGTGGTAAAGGTGCAGGAGAACTATATTAGTGTGTTATTGAGCACAAGCAGTTACTAGCTCACCGCAGCAGCCACTCTGAAGTACATGCCAGCAGGGGTGAGTAAGTTGTTTTATCAGCCATGAAATCTCCACTTCAGCCCAAAATTCTGGGCACCAGTGATCCAAATGAGAGCCACGTGACAGCTTCATGGTATATTTTGTTTATCTAATTATTTAATCATTCTGGCAAATAAATTTCATGCGTAGTAAGACAAACCTATCAATGGTTGCTATAATAATTAAAACAAAATGAAACACATTATACAATATAAAGATGAAAATAAAACATCTACCAAAATTTAGCTGATATAAAACATTTAGAGGGTGCATGTTTTTTTTAACAAAAGCAAGATTTTCCATCTTCAGTAGAAGAAACGGTCCCACTTAGTTGACAGGGCTACTTTCAGCACTATTATCGGTCCCATCTAAAGTGCTCAGAACAAAGCCCCATTAAGAGCACTATAGTCATACAGGGTCTTGAACAGCATTATTTTTTAAAGTGACCAATGAAAGCATGGATTTTCTATCTGAAATGATGCCTGAGGTGAGTTCACCATGTATTACACAAACATGCGCACACACACACACACACACACACACACACACACACACACACACACACACACACACACACACACACACACGAATGTCAGCCACTTCAGTCTGACAGACAGGAAGTACTGTAAAGTGCTGCAAGAGCTGCATTTTGATTCACGGACTGTATTAAAAGAGAGCATTAAGCTGTATGGCGTGCAAGCCAAAAAGAAAGGTGCTTTTAGGTTTAAACCCCATATAAAAGGCTGACTGAAATATAACCATGGGCTGCTACTTTGAAAATCCTGCACCAGTAGATAAATAAAAAATTGACACAGAGCTCCGAACCCCCTGAACCAATATATCGCCAAGAAAGCACTTTCACCGTTTGTTTGTTTTTTTTCATAAATGTCTTTAGAGCTTGACATTCACAGTATATACGTCTCATGAGCTGTGTCACTTTAATTTAAAATAGCTGAAAATCAAACACAATAAAGAAAACCCAATTTAAAAGTGAAACTGGCTTGCGATCACAGATTGGCAGTTCTAGTTAAACACTCTCGCAGTAACAATTACAAGTCTATCTTTTTTTATGAATCACGCTTGCTGAGTTCTATACTTTTATTTCCTGACACACAGTCTTGTTTAAATTATAAGGGGGTGACAGACAGGCTTTCAAGTGCCATCATTTTTTACTGGCTGTGTAGATGAAAAAGACAGACCCTGCACACTCTCGGCCTGATTCATCCTATCCTTTCACTTCCCTTGACAAGTGGCCTTCCTGTCTGTACTGCAAACTTTGTGCAAACCTCTTTGAGTGCTCCCTTTAGATTAAGCTTCCTGGCAAGGTAAACACGTCTCTCTCCCTCAGTACACTCTCAGCACCGTATTAAGCTGGACGCATCTGATAATGAAATAAAATCCTTGCACGATTGAACGTTTAGCATTTTTCCACACTGTGTATTTTATATTGTGAAACAAACATCCTCAAATTGATGTCCTGCATATTTGTATTTTTAAGTTAAGAATAAAGAAAAGAGTAAATTGTTGCCAAGTTTGGTGGCAACATTATCAAGCAGGCCTTTTATGGTATTTAATGGCATTAAATATCCAATTAAATTAGGCTAATTAGGCCAATATATTCCAACATATTCTTAAGACCAGAGTCTTAACTGGCAAAGAATGATATATGAAGAAGGAAAGAAAAACATTTGTATCCACTGGAATGACACTGACTATGGCACTGATTATGGTAAAGTGCTTGAAATAGGATGAGGGCTAAAACTGGTAATTAGAAACCAAGCGAGGGAAACCTGGTCTGATTAAAAGGGACAGCATCCATCCCACTTTGCGTGGTGCATCTGTCATATAAATATAATGATTAATGTATTCATTTTTAAATTTTAAAATAAAGTAATGAGACCACAAAGTAGAGTTGCTTCTCTGCAATTTCCCTTCAGCTGTCAAGCCCCCAAAACACCACAGAGACCGAGTCTGCTCCCTGACCACCTAAATTAAAGAAACAAAAAGCAAAATCAACACATGACAAACTATTCATATAGATCTAATTAAAATTAATGACTTCTACAATAAAACCAAAAGCACAAACCAAATAAAATTAAATAAAAGAGCATTAGATCTTACTCATGAAAAAGTTGGGAAATGGTTTGATAGATGACCAAGCAATTATTTTTTATTATCTCTGAAACCTTGAAATATATCAGCTAACGGCCTGGTTCAGTCATCCGCTCTGCCCCTCAATTCTAAATGATCCAATCCCTTAAACCCAATAACAGACATTCCTCTTTTGTTCTACTAACCATTTCTGGTCCTTATTAAATGCTCATGCTTATGCTATTGCAGAATGATTATCATTTATATTTGCCCAGATTTTCTAATGGGCTCTGCTGGACTAAATGGTAAATGGCCTGTATTTATATAGCGCTTTACTAGTCCCTAAGGACCCCAAAGCGCTTTACATATCCAGTCATCCACCCATTCACACACACATTCACACACTGGTGATGGCAGCTACATTGTAGCCACAGCCACCCTGGGGCGCACTGACAGAGGCGAGGCTGCCGGACACTGGCGCCACCGGGCCCTCTGACCACCACCAGTAGGCAACGGGTGAAGTGTCTTGCCCAAGGACACAACGAACCGAGACTGTCCAAGCCGGGGCTCGAACCGGCAACCTTCCGATTACAAGGCGAACTCCCAACTCTTGAGCCACGATCGCCCCTAAAATATTTGGCACTAAAACGCTGCTGTTGGTAAGTGGTGCCATGTCAATATAACGGCCAAAAGGTGCGGACACAGGCATTTCTGTGGCTGGTCTTTTCAGAGTTTCCCTTTCACAGAGCAAGATTTGGGGCGGACAGTATTTAAATGAACTGTGCAAACATGAGTTATTAAAGTGTGCCATAGAAAATTCTGTTGAATTTATGCTGAAAAAAAGGTCACATCTTATTTTGCATCCATGTCTTATTTGGCACTGGAGGATGGCTGAAAGCTGTGACTCCTCAACCCGAATCTTTAGAACTAAGCTCCACACGTCTCCGGTCCTTATTAATACTGTTATTTTGATAACATAGAAAATAATTGAACTGAACTGAATTCCAATAGTACTGAATGTATTAAATTCCATACTGGAATGCCTGTCAATGGGATTTAAACAGATCTGAAGTGTGTTTGAATTGTAATGCTGGGAGACCTGGACTTACACTGCATTATTTTGGTTAGTACAGTATTTACTTCCACACCAGGCCTGGTTGTTTTCAACCAACCAATTTAGGCTACGTCCACACGTACACGGGTATTTTTGAAAACAGAGATTTTCCGTTTTCGTTTTAAAAAATAATCCCGTCCACACGTAAACGCAGAAATGAAGGAAAACGCTGCTAGGAGCATGCCAAAGCAACAGGTGGCGATATATTCATAACCGTGCAGAAATGTTGGCCAATCAGAAGTCTAGAAGCCTCGGTGGGAAAAAGTAAACAAAGATGGGGCATAGAAGCAGAACCGAGTTGTATGTGTGGAGGGACAGTAACTGTGTGTGTATATGTAAGCATTTAAACACTGCAGAGAGAACAATTAACAGTAACAGTATTGTAGAAATTCATTTCACTGAAACAATAACGTGGCGCACAGTGTGACGTCAAAAAAGGTGCACAACTTTGACGTTGCGTTTTCTGCGTTTTCTCAGTTTTTCTCGTCCACACGTAAATGCAAAAACAGAGTTTTCAAAAATATCCACCCTGGCTGGAGTTTTTAAAAATCTCCGTTTTCAGTGACCGAAAACACCGTTTATGTGTGGATGAAAGGTGCAAACGCATAGAAAAATCTACGTTTTCAAAAATACCCGGGTACGTGTGGACGTAGCTTTATTGCACTCTTCATAAAATACTGGTAATCATTAATGGGAACTGGCTTTGCTGTATTTATAAATTACAATGAAGTGAGTAGATGATCCCCCCAGAACTTTAACCTCCCCTTGGGAAATGTTTGCAGTTGCATCATCATGCTAATTTGCTCCTCTTTAGTAAATCTGACTCATACCAAATATTCCAGTACCCCTGTTGGAAACCTTGCATTCAGGATTTTTTGTAAGTCATACAATAAACTTATCTCAAGGACTCCTTTCATCTGTATAATAGACTATGGTGAAAATTAGGAACATCCTGTCTCAGAGTGATGCTGAGAAAATAGACCACCCACCTGTGAATTCCAGGTTGAGCTATTGTAATTACCAGAGGTGGGACCAAGTCATTGTTTTGCAAGTCTCAAGTAAGTCTAAAGTCTTTATCCTCAAGTCTCAAGTCAAGTCTCAAGTAATGTCAGGCAAGTCAGAGTCGAGTCTCAAGTCACTGGTGTAAAAGTCCGAGTCAAGTCACAAGTCTGAAACTTTGAATTTCAAGTCCTTTCGAGTCTTTAAAAAAAAAAACAACGAAAAAAATAATGTTGCAGTTATGCTAAATGTAAATATTAGACCATGTAATTTTAAATCTGTGTTTTTCTCAACACATGACAAAAGTGAACGTAGAAAATATACACAAATTGTGAAATTGCACCTCTTTAAAATGCAGCTCAATTAAACTTAGCTCCAAGAATAATTTTCACCGACAGTTCTGAGATAAGCTGCATGTTATTCTTGGATGCGGTTGTAGGACCAGCTTTAAAATCGCATGACAAAAATATCATACACATTAAAAAAAAAACTGTATCACCAACGTAGCCTGGACAACATTTGCTAGTTAGATGAAGTCAGCTATCTCATTGTAGCATATTTATATGCATATTTATAATCATACGGTTCTTGGAGTGAGTGCATACACTCATGAAGTTTAGTAACTTCAGGTCACTGCAACAAGCCCAGGTACAGTTTACCGACGGATGGGTGCAGGACCTTGAAATGCACCGTGTAGAACGAAAGACCATCGTACGTATCATAAGTTTACCAGTCTCACAAATCGTCTTCATAAATACACATTCGTTAACCGTTTATTAATATAACCTTTGAGCTTAACGGTAATTAATTAGCAGTGGAAATAATTTCTGGTACCCATCACAGAAATGTAGCAGTGACAATAATACTGTATGCTGTAATCGTACTGGGCAATTAGTGATACAAAAAACCTGTTTTACCCTGTGAATAAAAGTATATGTTTTTGTCAATGTACCATAATAACAGAAGCGAAACGCAATATTGTGTCAGGACAATTCACTATTTATGCACAATAAATAAAGGAGCATAGCGCGACAATTTCTGTTCAGCGCCAGACTTGCTTGTAACCTATATCACTAATTATGTTATGAAAATGACGTATTAACTACTAAAAAACACTGACCTTCGTGTAAATGCTTGGAGCAGACTAACCTGTGAGCTGGAGGGTTCTGGGACGTTATATTTGATCTTTGAATGGCTGCGATCCAGGCCATCCGTCGCGTCTTTGTTACTTCGGAAACATGGCTGAACAATTTCTCTTCAACGACATAATCCGATAACAACCGATCTCTTTACCCGTCGGCTTCCCGTGGCTGTCATGCGACCGGCTATTGCAGTTAATAATACAACGGCTTCTTGACATTTTTGTGTTTCTTTTTATCGCTGTATAACTGATTTTAATTGAAAGCCTGCGTGCGCTAGTACCGCTTGCCACGAGTTCCCAGAATCCTTTGCGGTTCTACCCGTGAATGACGTCACATTTTCAATCTCTATATAATATGCATGTTAAATTTTATATTTGGGGTAAAATATCAAGTCTTTTCAAGTAAACCGGTTCAAGTCCAATTCAAGTCCCAAGTCATTGGTGTAAAAGTCCAAGTCAAGTCACAAGTCTTAGAACATTTTTTCAAGTCAAGTCTAAAGTCATAAAATTAATGACTCAAGTCTGACTCGAGTCCAAGTCATGTGACTCGAGTCCACACCTCTGGTAATTACTTATCAGAGGGATGCACTAATAGTTCTCTTAAAAGCCTCTACCAGATGCAAAAGTGAGAGAACTAACAATGACTAGCAGGACAGATCATTTTTCTACCCTGTTAGCTTCTCCTCACTGCATTTAAAACCCTTCTCACATACAAACCCTTAATGATGCTACACTATATCGCAAAGACCTCGCTATATCATCTCAACAGAGCACTTTGCTTTCACAGTGCTTTCTTGTGGTTCCCCAAGTTTTAAAAAGCAGAACATAAAGGACAGCCTTTAGCTATTAGGTCCGTTTTCTTTGAAAGGAGCACCTTGTTTGGGTGCTTTTCGGGTGAGGCTTAAAACTTCCCTTTTTGATAACGCTTATCTTTCGGGCCGGATTAGGTGACCCTGCAAGGTTTCATAATTATATGGGTACAAGCACACGCTGCTGGAGGAACTCCCATAATACACTGAGCACCTCTCCTCTACTCTCTTTTACTCTGCAGGCATTTATATGCCACTATTGCATGCTATTAACCTTGTGCCTTGTTTCTCCTGCAGTTTGTACTTTGTCCTCTGTCTGTTTGTTACTTTCTGGAGCTATTTGGGAACTTTTTTTTAGTTGTGGTCTCCCTATGCTCTTCTTTTCTCTCTTCACTTCATCCAACTTGTTAAGGCAGATAGCCTGGTTCACGAGTTACTCTACATAGTATTGCAAGGTCTTTATGCAGTGAAAAAGTTATAAACAAGAAAAAAAAACATGCTAGTTTTCTCCATTACAAGAACATTCAATAAACTCTTATGCAAGTGGGTGAATATAAAACACAAAGGGTCTGGCATTGATTTTTGCTAATATTTTGCATGGGCGAATGACACACACTTGTATTGCTTCCTTTCAGCCAACGCTGTTGTTGTGTCTGTATTTTGTACCTGAAGGCACGCACAACAGAGATATCGTTGCGTGGCCTTCAAAAAACAGGAAATCATAAGTCACAAAACAACTTCTGGAGTCCATCAGACATCACAGATTGATGGTGTAATCATCCAGTGGATTTCTCATTTAACGTCACGAGGTTTAGTTATTTTTAGTGTGCAGATGGTCAGCCTGCAGGACTCATCCGCCCCTTGCAACTCTTGTCCTTGTCTCCTGCTTGCAGTGTAAATGTCTGATAGATGTATGCAATATATGGCAAGATAAAGACTCCGTCTCTTCCAGATGATAAAATGGAGGTAAAATTCTCCATTAGATCTTGATTCAAACAGCTGAAAAAAAAGAAAAGGTTTCTTTTTGAATCAGTGCTTTTAATTGATGGAGCCACATCATCAAAATACATACTTCTGCCCGTGAGTCTGCTTCACAATATCTCCAAAATGCTTGCAATCTTCTGTTCTCACAACATGTTTGTGCCTTCTCGTACCCTTTTACCCTCTTTGTTGTTGAATGCGTCCAAACAACCAGAGATGTTGTGAGTGAGCTTCTGTTTTTGATGAGTAGAAACCTTGAGGAAGCAAGCAGGAAAATGATTTCCAATAGGAATCCACCCAGCTGACACACTCCAGCTGGCCCTTGAGGCGATCTGTTCATTTTCAGCAAACTTTCAATAGGGAAGACGAACCAGCGTGAATGTCTACTCTTATCATTTCTTTTTATCTCAACTCTAGCAATTGATATTTGGTAATACATGATTCTCGTGGAGTTTTGATAAGACATCCAATATTTAGGTCCACACTAGTTGTTTGTATGAGAACACCCTGTACCAAATGAAATTGTTATTGCTTTTCCAGCACTGGTCTGTGGTAGGTAATGAAACTCTGGCTTCCAATTCATGTTTCTGTTGCCTGTGGTCAGAACTGAACAGTGTGTGTGAATGTCTTGGTGTCTGGGATAATGGAAGACATCGTGGCAGTACACATCAGTAGGTTTCATGCTTATGGCTTGGTTAAAATGCAGTGTCCAGGACATTAAGTGATACAAATGAACACATTTACCTGTTCTGTTTATAGCAGCAATGCTGTTTGAACATAGGTTTACACCAGCAGACAAGAATTATTGATTCCTTTTAGCGCTTTACAAAATCAGCACTGACATTCTGCAGGCATTTATTCATCATTGTGGAGCACAGGGTTGTACATTGACGTTTCAGATGTTTTTCCTGTTATGCTGCTAAAATAAATAAGTAAATTAAGCTAATATTTGTGGTGAAGTGAAGGGGAAGAGCTCAGTAGTCTCACAGCCTGAAGAAAGAAATGGCTCCAAAGTCTGGTGCTACGGCAACAGATCCTGTATCGCTTGCCAGATGGCAACAGGGTGAACATGCAGCCACAGATCCTCATTGATCAGGCCTTTGGGGTAGCCAAATTTAGCTACTTTACTTACAGTATGTGATCAGTTCGACTTTTGATTTTTCTGAATGTTTTTGCCCTCTACTCCTGTCACTGATCTTTTAGTATTTGTTTTGTGCTTGTCAGTATAGGAATCTCAAAAACGTGGTGGATTTTCATTTACGAATCTAAATCAGTTTAAATGTCTGATTAAATGGGTCACTCCAAGTTCATGTTCATACAGAGATGAAGGCCTGTTAGCGCATTGCACATCTCAGATCTTTAAAAACAACACCCTTTTCCTCCTGTAAATGCTTGTCTTTGTCAACAGATGTATTACTGAGTCTGTGCAGTCTGAGAAAAGAGGAAATACTTCTTCTTTAACCAGATGAACTGTGTTCAGAGAACACTTCAGCTGGATCCATTTCACTGAAGCATCCTTGAATGAGATAAGAAAAAATGCAGCTCAAAGCTGCCGATCTCTCGCTACCGCTGACCCGCACCTCCTTGTGATTATATTTATGTTTATGTGTCAGGATGCGGCATCTTCAGTTCAAGTTTGATGCTCTACTGTAGCACTAGTTGTAAAATTGCACCAGGGATGCAGCAACATTAAGCAGTTCAGCAGCCCCATAATTATGGAAGAGGAAAACCAAGAGCTAAGCTGAGTCAGGTGGACTTGACCTTATGTTCTTGGTGCTTGCACTGCCTTTGGCCTTACAACACTAAAACAAAACCGCTACGTGATTACAGATATGTATTATAAAGCATCATAAGAAAAGTTCAGTGCATCTTTAAAGAGTTCTATATAACACAAGACTATTAACAAGTTCACTTGTTTTTATTCCTCTAATAAACTAAATTTAAGCAGACTTCTAAACATTACAGCTACTAACAATCGTCAATCACAAATTTTCTACAGTCACAGGGGACAAATTCAAATTCATCAACAAGTTCAGCTCCTGTCCCCATCCTATCCACACAGCCAGAACATCTGTAAGAGCAACAAGAGTTTAAGAAATGCTGATGTGCTACACTCTTTTTCTTTAATGTATTGCATTCCAGTAGAGTTTTGCCAGGGATACACAAAAGCATTTCTAGAGTTATATAAAAACCCGACAGAAGCATATGGTCTCCTTTAATCTAAGGTGGTATATTATAATACCCTGCTAATAGCCAACACAAAGTTACACTAATGACACCACACCGCTGAGGCCCTGTGCTTTCAAAATGATATTTTTCAGTGTAATTGGAAAGTTTTCTAAAGGCAGCATTTATTCATGTGTTCGTGTGGCATAGTAAACTATAGTGTGCCTGAGTTTGATGCCTCTACATATGAATAAGTCATATCCCAAGGCTATTCATATTTCATCAGACATCCTCATCTATAATGGACACTTTGCACCGGCTGAGGCCCTCACCTGATAGGGGCTGTCTCATCGCCCCTGTCCAGCCACTCTTGTGGAGGGATGATGTACATACACCATAGACCCCAGTTGTAGCCGTGGGCGGCATTAGCGTACTGCTGCACCTCGAACGTGTTGTACTTGATGTTGTCTATGGCGGGCAAGATAATGCGGGTATGATCCTCCTTCATCCGGGTCAGAATAGGTTCAGACCTATGGATAAGAAAAGAGACAGAAGTTAAAAGCTGGCTTTCTGGATTAGGTATGCCGAAGATTCATTGCATAGTTGCAGGAGGTGAATGAAAAGAGTGAGAGGTGTAGAGTCTGCAACAGGGCAAGTAACAGATCTGTGCATATATTCATTCTATCTGCAGAGGTTTGAAGCATTAATATTGCAAAAATGCTGGTCAAATCTGACTGAATGGATAACTTAACTGAATATGAATGTAAAGTGAAAGCTGTGGATGTGTATGTGCAGGAAACCAATGCATTTAAATGTTAAACAAAAAGTTCTTTAGTCAATAGTTACAAAAAATGCCAGGAGCAGCTACAGATAGCTGCAGACACTGTCTCGACTTTTAAACCGTTGCCACACTGACATGCTTTTTCAGTGTAGATGCAGTCTGGTAAACCAGCATTTATTCAACTTTCAAACCAATTTCCAGCATCTGCTTCCCTCTCCTGTTGATGATATGAAGTTCTTGCGAAATGAATTTTCTGTGTAACGACAAATGATATCATATTTGATATCCCTCACTCACGAAAATCCAATGTCAAATAGTGACACGCATTACAGAGAGACGCTTGCAAGGAAGAGTCTGAGACAGCCCTGCTGTGATCGTCATCTCATGACTTTTTCCCTCCCAGGCAGTTTTGGCTGGCACATATTAAATGGACTACACGCTTTCAAGACTTTAAAAATCTCAAGGCAACATCGAGATATTAATAAATGAGATAAAACCAATTCACAACTATCTTAGTTACAGCATATAAGAGAAGTTACATGGTGAAGCTAAGACTCCAGTATGTCCATCCATCCATCCATTGATTTTTCTTCCGCATATCTGATTCAGGGTTGTGGGGGGCTGGAGCCTGTCCAAGCTGTCATAGGGTGAGTGGGTACACACTTGACATGCTGCAGAGCTAACACATCGAGACGCAAACATTCATGCTCACATTCACACCTACAGTCAGTTTAGAATCACCAAAATGCAGTTCTGTTAATAGCAAATGTAGTAATAGTTAATAGTTCTGGTATTATCTTCAAAGGAAATTAAAAGACATTTAGAATGATTTGACTCACTTGGTCTATAAAACATAGCACTGCATACCATGCAATAACCTCTCCTTAGCTTGGCCATGGGCAGAACACAATGACAGTCATGTGCTTCTGGCCCTAGTTATATTTGTATAATCTTCCTATGCTAACAGATGATGTCCTCCATATTTTTAAAAGAGCACTTCATATGGTTCATATGCTACTTGGTTATGGGAACACTTTTCCAAATTAAAAAAGAGAAAGAAAGAAAACAAAAACTGGCTGCAATCATTACTTGATAAATGCATTTCTTTAAAAAAAAACACACACACACACTCCCCTCTCCAGTTTTCTAACTGTCAGTTTCTTGGCCCTGACTCATGTCCTACTTCCTCTCTCGCCCTCTTCAAAAAGTGGAACTCATTCATCTTCCAAAAACAAAATGACTTCTTATCACATGAAGGTAAAGGACAGAAACTACAGAGGGGAGTGAGACGAACTGAACTGTTTTGGGTGACAAAATAATCCTTTAATAACTTGAAAGCCCTGTGATTGACTGGCCACCTGTCGGAAGTCTAGCCCACCTTTTGAACCTATGACAGCAGGAATAATCTAAGACACCCCCGCGATCCTGTATGGGACAAGTGCTTAGAAAATGGATGCTTTGGAACATACAGTCTTATCTGTACTTACTGTATTAACTGTTAGAGAAACATGAGTTCCCTCATTTAATTTGTGACTTTACTGATGGATGTGGGTAAGTCGAACACAATAATAACGTATTATTTTGCTTTAGAAATGGTGGTACAGAACAAAGAAAGCTCTTTCATTTATTTTTTGTCTTCATTTTATTTTATACAAATATATTTTATGATAATATAAACCTAAGGAAACTTCATATTAACAGACGTGGTGTCAGTCTTTTAATTCAGTTGTATTTAATGTAATTTCTTCACTTAGGCACCAACGCTACCTGGTTATGGGAAAATAATGGTAGTTTGAGTCAAATGTTTGTCCCTTCACAAAATTAACCCTATAGTTTTCAAACTTAAGCTTCCCCAGCCTTTGTTCCAGTTCCAGTTTTATTTTATGTCGGATCAGTCCTCTAGCATCAACATTGCACAGGGGAGATGATCTAGGTCATTTACGCTGTAATTTTTCATTAACTCACAAAAAATGAGGTGCTCACTAAATTCAAAGTGAAAAGAATCATTAATTAAATGAAAAAATTCAGGGTAGACTAAACTACAGTAGACAGTTTAAAAAACAAAAAATAAACAAAACAAAACATTTTCACTAAATATCAGTTATGCTTATATGTGTGTGTGTGTGTGTGTGTGTGTGTGTGTACATATATATATATATAGAGAGAGAGAGATACATATATATACACATATATATATATATATATGTATATATATGCATATATATACATATATATATATACATATATATATATGCACAGTTGGGCAAAGCATCTATATGAAAAATGGCAATCACTAATTTCACTAATTATGTGTGCTGCCTTGTAGGCTCAGTCATAAAAGCTTGTTAATATTGCACAAGATACGCCGTACAAGCCAAAATTCATTCTTTCACTCTCACATACATATATTCTTCTTTCACATACATATACTTTCACTCTCACATAGTTTTATTTTAATTTTTATATTTAGTTATTTTTATTCTCATGTTTACACATATTTAACACACACATTGCAATATTGTCCTCTCTTATACATTTATTTTAATGTACATATTTACAAATTTTCACTCTAACATAGATGCATTTTCATTTATGCATTCCTACATTTTGCTCTCATTTACATGCATTCAATTCAAAACTGATTCATGTTTGTGGCTGTAATGTGACAAAATGTGGGAAAGTTCAAGGGGGCCAAATACTTTTGTTAGCCACTGTATGTTTCTACCTCTTCTTCTTTACAGTATTACAAGAATAAAACATATCTGACAGGCAACAATAACCCTCACGTTAAGTGAAATTTGCATTGATTTTTCATTTAAATCATTTGATATTTCCAAGCCATTTAAAGGGTTAGGTGTTCAATCCAACAATTTAGTCTCTTAACCTGCGTAAGAACAATCTTTTTGAAGGCTCAGATGTGCCATACAGTGCTTGACTATGTAGTGAAACAAAGGCTCTGCTTTTACTTTGAAGACATTTTTACTGTAGCAGAATGCATGACGTGGTTTGCTTGACATGCTCAGCAAAAGTGTTGCTCTGAGCACTTCCTTACCTTGGGCAGATCACCCTGTCATTCCAACCTTTTCCATTCATCTCCTTCTGTCCTTGAGCTCCCACAACACCCTAACCCAGCCTACACCTTCTTTACTGCTGGAATACATGAGAGTGATAAGATAAGAGACAGTGTGGAAATGAGAACACATCTGCTTTTGACAGACGAGGCTGTGTGATCCTCCTTTCTTTATCTGCTATCTCGTGTTCCTTACATTGAGGCCGTTATTCATCCACATCGGTCCTAATCATGCTCAGTTGCAAATAGCAATGAGATTTTCCCTTCTACCAGTAATGACTCATCCAGTACAGCAAATACATGCTGACAACATCCATCACCACTGGCTCCACAATGCCATTTCTTATATTCAAAGCAGAAGTCCTCTTGATTAATGAACTCTTTGACTACTTGTCTTTCAGTGCAGTCTGCACTTTTGTGGAGGTTCACACCAGGCTGTGCATGCATTTCAGATATTAAAAAAAAAATCAAGGAAACACAATCTAATAATCATGTGGAGGCATAGATTAGATAAAATGGATGCACTGGGGAGCGGGCTGGATTCTTTTAAAGATGAAAAATTAGATAAACTGACCTTAGGACCACCCAGGATGAAGAGAATTTTAACATAAATATCATCCTGTGGGTTTTAGTATTGGGCGGTCAGTGGAATGGTCTTGGTTTTATTATAATTCCCTGTGAAAATGTGTTTTAGCTTATTAATGCATTTTTTAACATCGTGAGAGGTAGAATAGGCTTGTGTTTTAAGGTTGTTTTTTTAGGTATAATTATTTATGTTTTAATGATCATTTATGTTTTTTAAAGTTTTTATAAGTAAGTCCAACCCAAGTAAGGGGACTAACAAGATTACCGATATGTCAGCAGATCTTCCTGAACCTCCAACAATGTACTAACATGGATGTGTAAATAAAAGTGTTGAAAAATAATTGTGTTTGCTGTGTTTCATACCAGCTGCATGACTTCTTATATTTACTAACTCCAAAAACTAAAATTAACTTTCTTATAAAAATGGGTGAGATTTCCCCTATGGAGGTGTGGGAGGGTCTGTTCGCATGTTGGTTTTTAGTTGAGTTTTTATATATATATTTTTCAAAAAACTTTTTTTATTAAGACCTGAGCACTCTTAGCCATTCCCTTGATAAATGCAACCAAACAGGGACTATATATTGGCATCCTCGCCATAGGCCATCATGAGGGATGCCACCAAGACTCACCCAAAAAAAAACAAAAAAAAAACGGATAATTGGAGGTGAGCTTCCCTCCCTCCAAGACATCTACAGGAAGCGGTGCCTGAGGAAAGCGGGGAGGATCATCAAGGACTCCAGTCACCCCAGCCATAAACTGTTCAGACTACTTCCATCAGGAAGGAGGTTCTGCAGCATCCGGTCCCGTACCAGCAGACTGAGAGACAGCTTCTTCCACCAGGCCATCAGACTGCTGAACACGTCATAGACACCTCAGCTTCACTACTGGAACTTCAACATTATGCACTCCACACTGTATATAAATGCCACTTGTTTTGCACATATTCAACTCTGTATATTTTATATATTTTATTATTATTATTATTATTATTATTTTATTTTATTTTTTTACTATTTAATTTGTAAAAATGTGTATACACACACACACACACACACACACACGTAGGAAAATATTTAGTATACACATCCAGAAATGCATACACTATTATATATTGTACATATATTTATTAGTTTCAGGTTGGCCATTCTTGTATTTTGCTCGTTTGTGTTGTTGTGTTTGCACATCTCTGTTGCTTGTGGGGCTCGCACACAAGAATTTCACTCGCATGTGCTGTGCCAGTGTGCCTGCACATGTGATGTGACAATAAAAAGTGATTTGATTTGATTTGATTTGATCTATTCATATCTACTTGATTTAACAACAGCAGAATCACAGGATGTCTCATTATCTGTCCTACCTTTGCCCAGAATTGACGTAAAAGCCCTGCAGTCCTCCTTTCAAGGCTGCATTTTTTATTTAAAAATTTTAGATTAATGGATCTCAAATAGAGAACGATACTCAGGCAGAGAGTTATCAGATAATGGGATCTAACTACACCCTAAGAGCAGCAGGGCCCTAAGTGCCTAAAATAAGATCTTCTTTAATTCTGCATTAAACTCAATGCTGCAGACCGTGTGAGCTGCCCTATAGAAGTAGCTTTTTTTTTAAATTCAGTAACTTAAAAAAAAAAAAAAAAAAGACCCTAACAGACCCCTAGCAGAAAAAAAAGATCTATTAGCACTGAGGTCTTTAAATCTGCTTTGAGTGAAATCTTTCAAAGTTCTTAAAACATATTTATCTTTATTTTGAATGTTTTTTTTTTCATAACTGCGCTTTTATGATCAGGTTTCTCACTATAGTTAAAATATGATTAACAGCAGGTTGTGAACCCAATATGGGCCTTGCCAATGCAATTGCCAATTAAATTATTGCATATTATTGGGATTTTAAAAAAAAATTGTATTTCATCACAACATTTTAAAACCAGTCAAACTGACATTGCAGTATGGTACAATTTAGATCTGACAGTGCTAATTTGTGTTTGCTGTGTTATATAGGATAAAGAATCTAAGCCTGCAGTGCCTCTGGCCATCTTTAAGTGCATTAATCTTTAAATGTGCAGCCGTCCACAGTCCTTTCGCCTGGCTGTTTTACAGAGCAGCTCAGACATGCATATGTAGAGTAGATATTAATATTGGGCCAGTCTCCTGCCTCCAATAAAAAAGATGCAGGATTCAAAGAAGGGAAAGGTAGCCATGCAGAATTTAAATTCATTACAGGGTCGAGGCTTTTTTGAAGTAGATAGCGGGATGCAGAGGCATGAACTGGAAAAGGATCAAGGCGCAATGTTAGATTCCTCACCACTTCTAAATGCATTTGCCAAAGACGTGGTTGATATGATACAAACGTAAAGGCAGCATAAAGCCCTGTCTTTTCAGTGCTTTTTGGAGGTTTGCCTGGCCTGTGCTCTGTGAAGCACTCAGTAAGGCTGCAGCCTCCTTTCTCATCTCCAGACAGATATAAACACTGAGCCACTGCCAGACGCTGTGAGCGAGAGGAAAAACATGATTTACTTTATCTAAAAAAATATTTCCCCAGCCTTCAAGACCTCTGGAATTTATGTACCATTGAATTTAATATAATACCACTGCACCTGCATGGCATAATAATAAGCAGAAGGAGTTCTGTGAGATTACCAAAGGAGCCAATATCAAATATACATGTGGCAAAAATAATTAAAAATTACAAGAGGACTGTTTAATCCATTCCTTAGCTTTCTGAATTCCACCAGTTTGTCTCTTCCTTACAAACACTCACCAGGTCACAGTGCAGCAGAACATTCAACATTCATCAAAGTGTTGCTTTCTGAAGCATGTATTTCATTACAACCTCCCTGCATCGACAACCTTATCTCCAGCGCACACTTACGGGAGCTGCTGCTACGTTGTTAATGGTTAATCGTTAATAACCTGAGATTGCAACTGTGCAAGAGACTTCAAAACCAAATAAATATCAATTTCCTCCCCTCCGCAACCGTTTGGCTGAAGTATGGCATACAGTAGGTTCTAATTACAACATGCTCCTCTTTTCTGCTATCAATCCTGTTTATTTACATAGCACGCGGAAGGAAATTGGTCGTCTTTGGAACACAATGGACAACGGCTGCCCAAAGGATGGATGGTTAGAAACTACAGGAGAAGATAGACTGCGAGCATTAAGCCGGTGCAAAACCGCATTAACCACAACGACGATTTCATATCCTCATATTCAAGCGGCGCAAAGCCACAGAAATCAGACTCCATCGCTCTTGTGGTGCAAAACGTTTGCTTATTAACTCCTGAAAAACAAGTGCTTCACCAACTTTTTTTTTTTTTTACAATCTTCCTTTTACAAAGCTGATAAAAAGCACCTGACACCACATAATTTCTATCAGTCACAAGCACTCACGGTGGAAGTAAGTAATAAAAAAGCCTCGAATGTGAATTTTAGCAAACTCTAGTTTGTTTTTAATCCCCATAAATCATGCTTATTCACCTCATATTTTTCTCCTGGTCACCCCCCCACTCCCACCCCTGCAGTTGCTTAATGCCCCCCGTGTTTGAGAACCACAGTCATAAACCAACATGCTGTGAGGGAATGGGAAATGACTAAGTGCGTGATACAGCATGATACAATTATGTTTGCTTAAACCCAATAATAAGTTATGCGAAGTAGCAATACATTTCAGCTGCAAATGTACAGCACCTCCGGGGAATACCACGCCAATGAATCACAGCGATGCTACTAAGAGCTGGCAGCATTGTCTCTGGCTCAGTATGCATAGGCACTGTGTACAAGGTCATTGAGGGATATTCACCACAACATCTAGAGGAAACATCCATCTCACTTATCACTGTATGTGTCATAGTGAATAATCACATTATGATAAACGGCTTCTCTTCCATTTGAACAAATAGAAAGTGTAGATACCGCCAGTGAATCTGAGTAAGAGAGTGCATGCTGTTTGCAGGCATACAGTAGATAATAAATGCACACACTCTCTCATACACAAAGAAATCTAAGCGGCGTGAGCAAGCTTGTAGAAGTTGGCTGTCATCTCTTCAGTTGCTATATTCCTTTATCCGGCGACTACTACTAAAAAAAAAATATCACAGGCATTCTGCTCTACTTTCCACTGACTTCTGTAAATAACACTTCATGCAAAAAGCAAAAACCGGAGCTGCAAAATAAAACAAAACTAACAAATCTTCAGCTGCAGGTTGTCAAAGGAAGACGAAGGTGATACATCGGTGAAGGTGTGTGGAGCAGAAAGAAGAGAGCGTCGCACGGTGAACAAAATATGCTGAGGTGGCTTTGGCATGTGGAAGAGGGACGGATGGAGAGGAGGAAGCCTACGCGGAGGTGAGTGGGGTATGTTGCATCAATGACAGGCAAGTCTACTTCTGAGCAAGAACAGATGGGGAAGCAGATGAGGGAACCACTGGGGTGTCAGTTATCATCAGATATGCACCTAGGCATTGATGCAACTTCCTTTGTGAGTGCTGTTTCCTGCCCGGGTCGTGCCACTTCTGGGCCTGTAGTTCCCATATGGGCCATAAATGGCCCGTCAAGCTTCAATAACCGCGGCTTATCAAGTCATCTCTTGGTAAAGGTCCCTTTGATTGCTGACTAATGTTGTGGTGGGATGTTTATAGGTCAGGCCCACTCTGACCTTTAGTGCTTTAATTTCATCTTAATGAAGCAAAACAGAACATTCTGATTACATTATGCCAGTTTACAGAATAAACACACAAAGTTCCCACGTCTTTTATTATAAAAGTTTTACCTGTGAGCAGAGAAACTTTACTGGTAATATGATAGAAAGTTAATATTGGAGTTTATATTTGTTCTAAAATAATCATTGTAGTTGCTTCATTTTCAGAAAATCCTTAAAAGCAAATTCATAAGTAAAACTTAACACAGAATCACATAGTGTAGTAGTAAATGAGCCCAAGGAATAAATAATGCTTGTTAAATGATCATCAAAATCATCACATAAAGAAAGACGAGTTTTAAAATGCTGTTTAAACCAGAATGACATAGAAACAATGTGCTGCATAGCTGACTGGATAAACCCAAAGATGATCTGGAGCATCTGTGGCAAGTGAGACAAATGGGCCATAACAACAGCAAAAAACCCCAAAAAGAAACAAATTCAATTGTAACTTTGGGCACTTTGTTACAGCAGCCTGTCACAAACACACATTACTTTTCCAAACTGAATTGTGAATGTAGATTTTGATCCATCATGCAGTACCATCTGGAAAAGATCTGACTGGAAACAGCTTCATTTGTCAGTGTGACTATGATCCCAAACGCAGCGCCAATGCAGTAAAAGCACGTATGATTGGAAAAACACACAACACTATCAGCCATGGATTGACCTCCCCAGAGCCCGAACCACAACATTCCTGAAGCAATTTTGGATCATCTTGACAGAGAATGAAACAAAAGCCAGCCAGCATCCAAGGAAGAACTTTGAATATCCTTCGAGAAGCCTGTTTAAAGAAACTACAAGAAAGATTGTCTACAAGAGTTCAGGCTGTGTTAAAGAATAAAGGCGGTGTTGTGTTTACATACACTGCTAAGATGGTGAAGGGTTGCTTACAAGGGGGACTGAATATGAACATATACTCAGTTACCAGTAGGGGGCTCTGTGACTAAGAATGATGGAAGGAGAGAAGAAGTGAAGTGTATGGTGAGATGTAAAATGGCGAGCTACTGCTGAATATTTACGTTCCATTACAAACAAAGCCGTCTCCGTTCTTCTGTCGAAACACCAAAAATTGGCGACGAGGATGAGTGCATCAGTTCCGAGTCCACCATCTTTTCTTCCACATGTGGGTGAGCCGCCGATTCCATTTACTACATGGCGGAAAATATTCGACAATTACATGCTAGTAATCAATGCCACGGGAGACGCATGGCCGGATGCTAGGAAACGCGCTGTTTTGCTACACTGCTTGGGCCCGGAGGGACAGCGGTTATTCTACACGTTACCGGAGCAAGGTGATACATATGCTGACGCCATGAGCGCACTGGAGAAGCACTTTGTGCCGAAAGTGAATGTCGTGGCGTGCCGTCATACATTCAGACAGCGTATTCAACGAGCGGATGAGACTGTTTCTCAGTATGTGGTGGCTCTCAGAGCGTTAGCTTCATCTTGTAACTTTGGACAAATGGAAAGTGAAATGATAAGAGATCAGTTGATCTCCAATGCTCATCTCAGCGTTGTGAAAGACAAACTGTTACTGGAGGATTAACTCACACTGGATAAGGCTCTAACTATTGCGAGCCAGGTAGAAGCAGCAGTCAAAAACGCTACTCTACTCTCCACACCCGGCTCGTGTCCGACCGCGCCTGTTCAGACAGTCGACGCGGCAAATTCCCACTCTCACCAGAGGAGAGGACCTCGCCCCGCTAAAGGCTGGACTCCAGACCAACGCAAACGGGGAGGTTCAAAGCAGCAGCAGCGGAAGTGCTTCAGGTGTGGTTCTCACAAGCACTTAGCTAATGATAAAAACTACCCGGCTGCTTCTTCAAAATGCAATAACTGCGGGAAAAGGGACATTTTGCCAAGGTATGTAAGTCGTCAGTCAGTGAAGTGAGAGAAGTAGTGGTTCCAGAATTGGCAGTACTGTGCGTGCAAGATGCTAAAATGATGGCAGCTATTCAAGATAAGCTTACCTGCACTGTCGACATTGAAACTGTACAAGGTGGCTCTAAGACAGTAGAGCTGATAGTAGACACTGGAGCTTCTGTGTCTATTCTGCCAGAAACTATCTACAGACAGTATTTTGCAGACTGTTCACTGGTGCGACAGTCTTCTACATTGTCAAAGCTGGTTCCCCGCTATTAGGCCTCGACCTCATTAGAGCACTGAACGTCTGCATCGTCGGAGGCAAAGTGGACCGCATTCAGGATGAAACTGCAGATGATCCGGATTCGTCTAACCAGAAGTCTGCTGTGTACAATGTTGATCCTATTCCACCAGCTCAACTTGGATGTGTTAAAGGGTTCATCCATAAAGTACAGGTAAACAACAATGTGCGGCCTGTACGCCAAAAGATGAGACGCCTGCCATTAAGTGTACGTACAGAGGTGTCAGCAGAACTCTCTCGCTTACTCAAAGCTGGCATAATTGAAAGGATCGATGCAGCTGAGTGGGTGAGTCCTTTGGTCGTGGCCAGAAAGCGAAAAAAGGAGTTGAGACTGTGTGTTGACCTTCGTGAACCCAATAAGAGCATTATTGCTGACTGCCATCCTCTTCCTCATATGGAGGATCTGTTTTCTGACTTGGCAGGTGCCACTCACTACAGCCAGATTGACCTCAGCTCAGCATACCACCAATTACCTTTGCATCCGGAGAGCCGCAAGCTGACTGCTTTCATCACTCATGAGGGACTGTTCCAGTTCACACGTGTCCCATTTGGCCTAGCATCAGCACCTTCGGCGTTCCAGAAAATGATGCAAACGGTCCTGAAAGATCTGCCTGGTGTTCGCAACTACTTGGATGACATCATCGTCTACGGAAAATCAAAGGAGGTGCATGATACACGCCTGCAAGCTGTTCTCCAACGTCTCAGAGATGTCGGCCTGCAGATTAATGCTGGGAAAAGTTCCTTCTGCCAGTCACACATCACATTCCTAGGCCATGTAATCTCAAAGGAAGGCCTACGTCCAAGCCAACATCACCTTACTGCTATTGCCGAGGCTCCTGCTCCAAAGGATATGGCTGCATTGCGCTCGTTCCTGGGTTTGTCATCCTGGTTCAGTAAATTTATTCCAGATTATGCTACACTGGTGGAACCACTGCGACAGTTGCTGAAAACAGACATGAAAGTTGAACTCCAGTGGAACGAGGCAGCGCGTGAGAGCTTCAGTGACCTGAAAAAACTCCTTCTGGAAAGTCCCGCGCTTGCCGTCTATGACCCTGACTTACCTGCTTTTATCACCACAGACGCATCAGACTATGGGCTAGGCACTGTGTTGACACAGTTACATCCAGATCAAGTGGAGCGGGTTGTGGCGTTCGCCTCCCGAACACTGTCTCCTGCTGAAAGGAAGTACTCCACCACAGAAAAGGAGGCGTTAGCCTGTGTCTGGGCGGTGGAAAGGTGGCGTACATATGTATGGGGCCGCAGATTCACGCTTCGTACTGAACACCAAGCTCTTACTACCCTTCTCAGCACCAAAGGTATGAACAGAGCGGGCATGAGAATCGCACGATGGTCTGCAAGGTTGATGTGTTTTCAGTATGATGTGCAGTACCGTCCTGGTGTTCAGAATGTCATCGCAGACTGCCTCTCACGGGTTCCCCTGATGTACTCCAGCACTGACATTGATGCTGAAAAAGACCTTCTCTTGGAGATAGCTGAAGTTTCTCCTCTCTTGACAGCGACACCGTTGACGGATTTTAAAGCTGAATGTGAGGACTGCCCTGACCTTTCTCTGCTGCGACAGGTTATCCGCTCAGGCTGGCCTAAGGTGAAAAGGTCTCTCCCACCTGAGATACAGCCGTATTTCCTGGTGCGACATGAACTTGCTGTGGAATCACCGTTGGTTTTCCGGGGGACACGTCTGGTGGTCCCAAGGTCCCTGCGGGAAAAGGTGATATGTCTCGCACACGAAGGTCACCAGGGCATAGTTCGCACAAAGCAGCGGCTCAGAGAGCTTTACTGGTGGCCATGCATGGATACTCAAGTCCATGCGATTCTGTCATCGTGCTCAGTCTGTCAATTGTGTGACAAAACGGCCAAAACTGCTCCTACTCCCTTACAGCCGGTTCAGTTTCCAGATGGTCCCTTTCAGCATGTGGCCGTTGACATTGTTGGACCTTTTGACCGCGGGTCGCAGGACTGCAGGTTTGCCATCACACTGGTCGATTACTTCAGCAAATGGCCAGAAGTAGCCTTTACTTCATCAGCTACTACAGACACTGTGATTAGGTTCTTGTCTTCAGTTTTTGCACGGGAGGGAAACCCTTGTGAGCTTACCACAGATAATGGACCACAATTCACTTCATCTGCCTTTGCTGATTTCCTGAAGGAAAGGGGCATCAAGCACATCAGAACAAGTGTGTATCACCCTCAAGCGAACGGGTGTGTTGAAAGATTCAACAGAGTGCTGAAGGACTATGTTCAGGCTGCACAGGTGTCCCAGAAGCTGTGGAAGCCCGCCGTGACAGAGATGCTACAGAATTACCGTGCTACAGCTCATGCAACGACTGGAGCAGCTCCGTTCCAGCTTCTCAGAGGGAGACCCATGAGAACAAAGCTAAATGTCCTGCCGTTTCCCAAAGACACAGGACAGTATGACCAATGCAGGGCCAGAGTCTCTCACCAGCAACGTAAGAGTAAACGCTACACTGATGCAAAGAGGGGGGCAAAACCTCCCCAGCTTGTGGTCGGTGACAGGGTGCGGATACGTAAACCTTTCCGAGTGGGGAAGGGAGAGAGACAGTTCACTGATCCACTGTCAGTGCAGCAACAGACTGGACTGAGCACCTTCATCTTGAGTGATGGAAAGAGATGGAATGCAGCCCGTCTCTCACTCTGCCGCGCAGAGAATGCTGAGCCGTTGCAGGCTGGTGACGAGGTTGAAAATAACACAAGAGAAACTCCTAAAAGACCTTCTGTTCCTAACAGACCGACAGTTACCAGCTTGGACCAAGGATTATGTTATGAAATGAGTTTAAAAAAAAAAATGAAAAGAAAAAAAAGTGAAAAAAAAAACACGCTTGAGCTGTTGGGTGCTAATGTTAAGTTCCATACTGCTAGTTCTGAGGTCCAAGTATAATAGAGGATTGATTTACTGTGATTTATTTGTGAGTTTTGTGACTTAAGGTTGTTAAGTTACTACAGTAACCTTAACGGTACAAGTATTCATTATAAAGGACGATTTAGGCACCATAACAAGATTGTATGTTAAGATCACGGGCATAGTTCAAACAGTAATGTTATAAGTGAAATAGGTATTGAAAATGCTGTCTGGTTGCAAAGTTTACTACTGATAATGTTCTGTGCAAATAGTAATGTTGCCATGCTAAGTAAGTAATACTGAGGTAGTAGAATTCTGTGAGAATGAGGAGAGATGTTGTGTTTACATACACTGCTAAGATGGTGAAGGGTTGCTTACAAGGGGGACTGAATATGAACATATACTCAGTTACCAGTAGGGGGCTCTGTGACTAAGAATGATGGAAGGAGAGAAGAAGTGAAGTGTATGGTGAGATGTAAAATGGCGAGCTACTGCTGAATATATACGTTCCATTACAAACCAAGCCGTCTCCGTTCTTCTGTCGAAACACCACAGGCGGTCATACTAAATACTGACTGTCATCAGTTATGTCTATTATAATATCAGTTTTCATCTTATTTTAAAGTGAACAGTGAAGTCTGGAGAGAAGAAGTGAAGGAGTATTTACTTGATTATATATTGTGTGGAGATCAGGGAAATTATTTTACTGCTATTGTCCAGATTAATAATGTAATCTACAGTATTGATATTGCATTCAGATGTTTAAACAATGTGTGTCTTTCAGAAAGACTAAGCCACAGG
Organism: Maylandia zebra; assembly: GCF_041146795.1. Lineage (NCBI taxonomy): Eukaryota > Metazoa > Chordata > Actinopteri > Cichliformes > Cichlidae > Maylandia > Maylandia zebra. Next base: position 4,220,165 of record NC_135178.1, on the reverse strand, counting down.
CTGACAGGAAACTGCAGGGTTGCAGAAAGTTTGCAGAAGTGAAACCGAAAGCATTCTGAGGAGCTGGTTAGACGAGGCTATGTGAATAACTAGGGTATTCAAATTGTCTGTTATACTTTTATATTCTTGTATTAAGCTTTTAGTAGAGGTTCTTGATTAAAACATTTATTTAGTAGATGACATATACATAGTTTCAGTTCGGTTATTACATATATGAGAGTGGCTTCTGTCTCTCTGTCTGGTGAGAGGTCAGGAGCTAGTCGGCGAGGTGAAATAGGGTGCAATTGTGGTTAGCACACAGATACACACACACACACACTTAGTTAAAGAGAATCATTTATAGGTGGAAGTTTAATCATGTTTTGCTCGGGGTTGCAAAAAGAGCAGTTTGTCGCAGAACTGCTGCTGATGTGTCAAGATGATAAGCAAGCATCCGGCAGTGACAGGAAGTACCTGCCATGAAGATAGAAGACAATGTTCTTTTTAAACTGTGTTAAAAGTCATTGTGGTTTTGATTTGACGTATCCATATATTCTGTCTGATGACGCGTGAGGGGGTGTCAGTAAGTTCAATCCCTGATGGTATAAAAAATCTGTTTATGCTTTGATTAAGTCGAAGATTAATTCCTGTCTGCGTACAGAGAGGTCTTCCCACGCGTGTATTCATTAAAATCAATTGTTTGACCAAGATCTTCTGGACCATGGTTGTTTGTACTCTCCTCCTCAATATTTGAACCTTAACAATTGCTTACATTTATTGTCCTAATTGTAGAAGCATTGAATACACTGGAAATATCTGAATGTCATAATTATAAGGAAGACTTGACTTATTTGGGAAATTTTGGGAGGTTTGATCAACAGTTCTGTTGATTGTAGAGACATGTGCATTATTTCTTTGTGTTTTTCTTTTGACCAGTTTATGACTAAGAAGAACTGGCATGACAGCTGTCACAAATCTGAATAGCACATTTGGATGTGTTTATATTTCTTGCATCTATTTAGCTGTAAAGATCGAAAAGCATTCAGAGATGCTGTAGACTCAGTCTTCCTCATCTTCTTCCTTGTCCCTTTCTTGACTCTCAGGCAGCTTCCAGGGAACAAAGCTTCATCAGACACTGACGGCATGACAGGCTCAAATTAGGTGCCAATTACATCTTTTTGAGTTACTTGTTTGCCGTTAAACTTAAGCAGCAGGCAGACATTGGACTGAGACCCCCAGAAGTAATTTCATATCGCAAAATGAGCCCAGAGCCTGCAAGTAAAATAATTTTGAAATGCACAACATTTGAGCTACCTCTTTAATTACACTCACTCTCACATTTCACAGTGGTTGACTCGCTCTCACTTGTCGTAAGTGTGTATTTGCTCGACAGGTAATGCCATATTAGCCGGGCTGTCTTTTTATCCAGCTCTAACCAAAAGTGATTCTTACAATTTAAAAAAGAAAATGCAAAGAGGAAAAGGATTACCAGCTAGAAACCCTTCTGCATAATAAGCGCCACTGTCCTGAAAAACGCTGTCTCGGTTAGAACCTCGCCTGGTGTTTTATCAGAACGCTTAGATAAGACCAGACTGCATAATTGAGTGATAATAAATTTACATGACATCCCTCTGTTCTAAAAAACATAAAAAGCAAAGCGCAAAGGTGAGAGAGGACAGAGAAACCGCTTAGACCTTTTCAAGTTAAACATGACCTTACCAGCCGGTGTTGAACTCGACGTGAGCGTCAAAGAAGCCGACGACGGGAGCCGTGGCCGCGTTCCAGCCATGTATACGGGCCCGGATCAGACCCTCCCGCTTGCTGTTTCTCACAATCTTTACGAGGCCTGGGTAACGTTTGTTCACATACTGATCCAAGTTGAATTTCAGCTCCACTGGAAGAGATTAGAGAGAGCCCTCCTTTAAAAGACACCCACATGACAACAGGAAAACATTAACAAGGTAGCTGTAGTCAGTGATTTTTAGCTCAGAAAATCCCTTCTTTCCCCTTTCAGAGTGTTTAACTTTTAGATTACACCTAAAGAGAAATAGTGATCACCAAATGCAATCAGTTATTCGTATTACTCACTAAAAAAGCCATTACTTTTCTTTACTAAGTACTCATCAGCAAGAGCAATCAGCAGCATTACTTTCTTAGCCAACCCAGCTCTGATCAAACGCACACCCCATCTACTCTGAGTTTGAAGCTTTATTCAGTGATTCATGAATGTGTGCTTATCAGTGACTGAGGTTTGCCAGCTCAGTCAAACAGAGAGACAGAGCCTAATAGAGTCCTGCTCATCCCACAGACAACTGATCGCGTTCTGGTGACTTTACATGTGGTCATGGTGCCTCCTGGTCGGTTACTTCTGCTAGGAGACCAAAAAAATCAGAAAAACATGATTATATACCTCCTTCTCACCTCCAGTGTGGTATGATGTACTACAAATGGGACTAAGGTACCCAGAACAAAGTCTGTGTGAGCTGAAAAGCTGAGCATACGAGAAATAAGACCCGAGGCATCAACAAGAAGAAGAGGGAAACATCTGGGATCCTGACACTAAATATGTCTACTTGTGCAGCAAGCAGTTTGTCACCAAGTCAAATATCCAGCTGGCAGTTTTAGTTTCCTGTACTCTCCAAGTTAAACTGAAGCATTTTCACATCAGCGTGTACTGGAGTGAAATTTGGATCAATTCAAAAGGCTGTGAAATACATCAGCTTTCTTACAGCTAACTCCACAATGTCCAATTCTGAAACTGTTGGGACCCTGTGTAAAAGGGAAATCAAGCCAAAATGCAATGAACTGCAAATTTCATCAACACATATTTTATTCAAAATAAAACTCAGAAAACAGATCAAGTCTTTAAACTGAGCAAAGGTACAATTTTAAGAAAAAATCTAAACTCAATTTGAATTTGATGGAAGCTGAGGGGACCAGCTGCTGGACTTTTAGACGAGGAATGTTTTAAGCTGGTGAAAGGATCTGACCGCAGGTGGGAAAGTTAAGCACTCAGATTCTTTTGGTACGAAGCCATGTGTTTGCTAAATCTGCACTATGCAGCAGTATGTGGTCGTGCACCATTGTCCTTTTGGTGCACGACAAGTCCTTTTCTTAAAAAATGCAGTACAGCACATCTAGATGCTTTTCTAGATGTGCAAGCTGCCAATTCCATGGGCATTAATGCACCTCCGATGAAGGACGCTTCTGAAATGACTGCTGGGATTAAGCTGGATGGCCTCTCTGCTCTTTAGTTTAGATGATTTGTGCATGTTTTTCAAAAACATGCAACTTCTTCTTTGCATGCAGGGCTTCAACCAGCTTTTTTGAATTTCTGGAAGTGTTCCTGAGCCGCTGCACTGATTTCCTCAACAAAATCATGCCTGTTTTTAATGTCTCTTGCACACAGCAGATGATCGTAATCTCTTGATGATATTATAAACTGTAGATGATGAGATACTCAAAATTTTTACAATTTTTACTTTGAAGAATATTATTTTGTATTTTCTTCTTAGAAACTCTCGTCTTTAGGAGCATTTACTTCTCCAGCCTTTTGCTGCTCCTGTCCCAACTCTTTTAAATGTTTTTCTGCGATCAAATTCAAAACAAGGCAATAATTATTTTTTCATGAAATATTAAAATTGGTCAGTTTAAACATTTAATGTGTGTTCTGTGTTCTATTGTGAATTAAATATGTGTTTGTGAGATTAGTAAATCATTGCTTTCTGTTTTTTCACCTACATTTTACACAGAGTCTCAGCACTTTCATATGATAACATCTGCTATAACTACAGCTGTCTTGTGAATGTCTCTTTGTGTTATCAGATAAATGATATTTATATGAATAAAACTAAACTGAGTTGAATCATTCAGAACTTGAAATGAAGTTTGAAACTTGAAAAAAAGCTCAGTTTTCTTCAGTTGTATTGCTTCCATTAGAGCATCTTTTAGAGGACAATGGTGGATTTGATGTACTCGTTAGAGGCTTATTCAAGACAATCAACTTGCAGCCATTGCTGACTTGCAATAAAGGGGATACCAGCAGAATATTGCTTACTTAAAACCATTGCAGGCTTTCTCAGCATCAAACCAAGGAAACACTGAAGGTTTCAAAGCAGACAGAGCACAGCAATCTAAAACATTTAGTCTGATAGAAACTTGATCAGTGGAATCCAAAGCGTAAAAAGACAGACCAAAAGTGGGTACGCCATTAGAAGATCAATACATCAAGCTTTGATCATTGATACAGAATTGGCAAACCAAATACAGGAAGGATCCAGAAAGTCAAAGTTCTGTCAAAAGAAAAATGTCTGATAGTGGTCTGAGAGGACTAAACACAAGAAAGAGGTCTGCTTCAGAAGAACAGTAAGAACCCTCTGCTTTGCATCATTGTGAATAAGGATTCATAATGAAGCAGAACACTGATTCTGAGCATACTAGAGCAGCGGTCCCCAACCGTTTTTGCGCCACGGACCGGTTTATGCCCGACAATATTTTCACAGACCGGCCTTTAAGGTGTCGCGGATAAATACAACAAAATAAAACTAGTACCGGTACCGAAAAAAAGAAGATTTATTCATAACACACGTGAAAAGACCCAGGAAAACAGAGTTAATGATAAAAACGATAACAAAATAACGCTGAAAACCGATAAAAACCCTGAAAACCACACATTTCACACCTGAGCCTCAACTCTCACGGCCGGTACCGGCCCGAGGCCCGGGGGTTGGGCACCGCTGTACTAGACCATGCTTCCATTCAAAAAAAAGGGGAGCATAGCCAACACAAGAATACTTATAACTCCTCAATCACGATGTCATAAGTCACTGGACACTGTGAACATCCACGGTCACCACTTCATGCATAATGGACCTTCCATGTGTATGGACATGTGCAGGTATACGTATGTATATAAGATAAGATAAGATAAGATAACCTTTATTAGTCCCACACGTGGGAAATTTGTTTTGTCACAGCAGGAAGTGGACAGTGCAAAAGTTATGAGGCAAAAATTAGAATACAATAAGAATAAATACAGTACACAACTGTACAGAATAGAATAAAATAAAAATGTACATATGTATACATATGTATATTTAGTGTGTACATGTGTGTGTAAATAGGAATAATAGTGGTACAATAGCTAAATCAAGCTATATAGTTTATGTCTTCCATATTTCCAACCATATCCATAATCACATACTGTGTATGCTACCATTGTATATAGTGTATTATCTTACTTTTTTTCATTGATTGTACTTATTTGTATTTTTGTATTTCCTTCTGATATCTGTACCTGAGCTGAGGTGACGCAAAAATTTCCCCGTTGTGGGATCAATAAAGTCTTATCTTATCTCGTCTTACTTAGAAATTCATCTTAAATTTTCCAGTAATTGTTTCATTTAATTAGAAACTGCTGGAAAACATGAGCTTTTCCTTTAATATTCTGTATAGATGTGTATAGATGTTAATGTTGTGTATTTCTATTCTAGTCACTTGAGACCAAGTTAACGATTTCTATACAAGTTACTGTAGTCCTAAGGCATTCCTCATCGCAAGTCTTTATTCCAACTGGATTATAATATTGTCTCTGCTCTGCTCTCCTCTCACGGATGAGGCTGGCTGTCATCACTGGAAACAAAGTTTGATGGGTAAACAGCCAGTTGTGCAAATTGCTGTCTGTGTTTCGTCGGAGGATAGATGGCTGTTTGAGCTTCTCCTCTGGGTTACTGCTGAGCGCTCCACTTTCTGAGGGAGAGATTAATAAGGAAGCGTGTGGCACATCGGCTCTGAACAGCATCCACACCTAGCTTCTGACTTCAGCTAGCAACATAAATCAGCCGGTGAAAGTATAAGAAAAATGGCAGTCTAATCCCCTGTGTGTCATTGAGGAGACATAGTGAAGGATTGTCAGGAGTCTTTTTCTAGCTGAAGGTCTTAACATACAGTGGTGAATGCTGCAGGGAGAGAGGGTGAATTTGCTGGTATCCTACTGGCCCTCGAAGAGACAGAAAAAAAGCATGAGCATTTAACACTAAATTAACCAGTAATCCCACAGACTGCAGTACCTGCAGACCCCTGAGGCTTTTTCCCATCATTTTAATTTCCATGATTTTGTCATTTAGTTCCCAATGACTTCATATCATTCGTTTCTAGTTCTATTTTACATATTGCTTTTTAAAAGTACCAGTATGTTGAGGTCCTAGGGGAACCCAGTCAAAAGTATGTAATTTTGGAGATTTAATAGATGCCCCTCATATTTGCCACGGGTCCTAGCTAAAGAAAAAAGAAAGGAAAAAAAAGGGTATTCTTTCATTTTGTAGACAGATACAGATGCAATAGATACAACTTCCCTAATAGGCAATTTGCAAAATTGTCTAAGCTAAGCTAGATTAATGGTGTTGAAGTCCACGTGAACACTACATCAGGTAAGTAAACAATTAGACAGAATTTGAATGACCATTTATTACTGTAAATGTATTTAACAAGGGTGCCATGGTAACAAACTTTGAAGGCATACTGGTAGTTTGTACTTATATTGCAGCTTTGCCCCTGCTCTTATTTTGACACCGTGGTACTTTTGCCACTACTACAGCTACTACAGAGCAGTCATCCGAAGCATTTTCTGTAAAAAAATTACTTTTTAATATTTGTGACTGTGATGACATACATCTTTTCTGTGTTTGTAGTTGTGGCGGGGCGTGGTCTGAGAGACGGATGCACCTGCACAGCATCTGCAATCCCACCTTTCTGGCATAAAAAGCTGTGCTGTCTGTCTGTGGTTGTTAGAGATGGTGATGTGTGCGGCTGGAAAGCTGCAGCCGCTGTGTGTACAGCATCCAAGTTAATAAGTATGCTGAAAAGCATTGAACTGTCAGGTCTGCTGTGGGTCATTTACAGCAGTAAACTATTTGAGTACCTCCTCTGCTGATGACATATATGAGGTGGTCATTTAGAACATTCATCCTGACAGGTTGAGATGATGTCGATTAATTTGAATCAAAATCAGCTTCTACTGTTTGATATTTTCAAATCACTCAAATTAAAAGTCAAGAGAAAAATCAATAATTTTATGACTTTCCCCCCCCTTTATAAATCGGTAATGATGTGCACCATGGTGGTGTAGGTAGGTAAAAAGGTCCTAATCCAACATCAGGGCCTTTCTGGGTGCAGTTTGCATGTCATGTTCTTCCTGCGTCTGTGTGGGTTCTTTCCAGGTACTCTGGCTTCCTCCCTCAGTCCAAAGACACGCAGTTAGTGAGGTTAGGTTAATTGATGATTCTAAATTGGCACTGTGAGTGCAAATGTCTGTCTGTCTCTCTGTTCCAGCACTGCGACACGCTGGCGATCCGTCCACGGTGTACTCATCTCTCACCCTATGGAAGCTGAACTCTGAATAAGATAACAAATGGATGGATGGAAAAGGTAACGACAGAAGAGGGAATGTGTTTGCTATGCATCACTTTGTAGCAGTTGGTCCCTAACCACTGCCTACTGCTGTCTCCAGTGTATTGAAAGGTTTAACTTGGGATACACCCACTCCATGTAACCAGCAGTTACTGTGCCTGTCATCTCTTGAAGGTTGAATGTTGGCATTGACTTCCTGTGGTCTCTGCTCACTGCTAGTCACTTTCTGTGTTGATACCCCTTTAATGTGTCCCAAATGGTAAGAAGCATCCCATCCTGCAAAAGCTGGACTTATTAAAGTTTGACTTTTTCTCTTTCATCTACTTTTTATCCAGCTCTTTAAAGGATCACAAAGGGATGGATACACATGAAAACGTTGTGGGAATTTAATAATAACATCACGTAAAATAATTTATGAACTATAAGGTTTGTAGGGTTCATCTTATTGAATTTAAATCAGTCACTGTTAGAAGCTGCATTGTAAAGCACCTCAGCAGCTTAGTTCTGATTGCACCCATAGCAGGTTTCGGACCTGTGCAGTGAGGCTCCTTCATCATCAGTCTACCCTGCAGCTACAATACAATAAAAGCTATTAGGGTGTAATAATTACTAGGCTTTGCTGGAAAGAAGAAAAGTTATGGGGCTCTCTCTGATCCTTGCAAATAAAACGCTGGAATGCATCCATCGGAAGAGAGTTATGGAGCTGGGAATACATTTTAAAGTACTGGCAATGCAACATGGCAGAGGATAACTATCCATCATACTGTGAATTTAAATGAATACATACTGTGCAAGGAACACCATGAATCCCTGGAAGTCATGGGAGGTTATAGAGTGCTGTGTTAAGGGTGGATGATGAAGTGTTACTGAACATTCTTTTTAAAGCCTGAACATTCACTCCTTCCTGCTGTCCAAAGAGATGTCTAACTGGCAGTCTATTAAAATTAACCCCCAGGATTTTCTCCTCCAATAAGACCAGCCTCAGAACACCTCTTAATTATGTTTTTGTCTGGCGAAGTAAAATGATCACCTTCAGAGGAAAGAGATTTACTTGTGCAACACAAACCACAGGCCACATTCTTTTAACTCTGGATTTATTGACTTGTCTCCGACACTGATCCCTGAACAGGCCAGATATCGATCGCTTTCATCAATCATGAGCAGAATAGTAAAGTTACCTAATGGGTAAACTGGCTCACCACAAGTAATGTGATGATGGATTAAATATTAAAAAAGGAATCATGTGCTTGTCATCCTGACACGAAAGCTTCCAGCTGAAACGCTGCGTCAGAGTACAGTACAGTTCGTCACTGTAAGTGGAAAACGTTTTTGTCAACACGCTTCAGAGTTGCAGAAATGATTTGTGCCGCGGCATGTCAGCAATATTGAGGTCACCCACCTCTCACGCATTTATTGGGAACAGCATGACAGTAAACTGGTTGGTGTTTGATCTTTTCCTCTTCTAACGTACCTGATCTTAATGTCTGAGCATCTGCTTCATTTTAAATTCTTATCGCTCAACATCTTGCTTGATTTTCTCTGAATAACTGACAGATAAATTGCTAGAGATACTGTACAGCTTGTTTGCTGCAAGCAATGACTGAAAGCTGTAAAAGTTGTAGCAGGCAAAATGCTTTTTGACATTGTTAGGGGAAAAAAGTCTACGCTAATCTTTCAATATACTGGAAGTGAAATTAGAGGGAACTAGAGTCCTGTAGCTACTCTAGGCTCTGTTATCTGGATTTAGAAAGCCTAGCCAGTTTTATCAGTCCAGACTAAAAGGGTAAAAAGGTTAACACAGGAAGTACGACGTGGTGGTGCGATGGGCCAGTTTCCCCTGAGAGAGCACGATTGCAATCCCAGGTTAAACCTGTAACGCCTGAACCATGAAACAAAGAACATTTACATTTTTTAACTAAATTGTTTCTTGAACCTTCTATGAAAAAATAAATAAATAAACATCAATTTGCATATGTGAGTTTTAGTTGGAATCATTTTTGCATGTATTGCTTAAAAATTTGTTAAAGATTTTTATTGAGCAATTTCTTCATGTTTTTGTCAGGAAAAGAAAAATTAAGCTGATGACACAGACGTCTCAAAGACTCACACAAGATCACGTCTAACACTTGGGTGAGACTAAAGTCAGGCGTATGACTTATTTTTAAAACAGGAAAAAAAAATCCATGCACACCTTCACCACCATGTGTTATATGGGACAGTTTAATTTAATTTTTTATGTTCCAGAACTTAGAAAAATTATGGAAACTTGGTGGCGCTTATTTAAGATAACTAAGTTAGAGCAACGTATTTATTCTAAGTAGGGCTGGGTAGCATGAGGAAAATCTAAAATCACAATATTTTTTGGCTATATCACGACACACGATGTATATCATGATGTGCTTAAATAACATTCAAATACAAATGTTATTTTGAAGCATATAGTGCCTAAACATGCACTGGTATACTCATTCAAATTGACCACTCCATATTTGTTTTCTACTTTGAATACAAAAAATCAGAATGAATTAAAAAAAAAATTTAACCATCAGCTGCACACAGATGTTTTCACAAATGGCAGTATTGCCACAGTAAATCTCTATCTGTGGTTTTAACAAACAAATAGCAACAATAAAGGACATCAAGCAATAATTCACGAGACAAAATAAAACAAGTGAAATTACAAAGGTGCTCTTTTTTTAATTGTAACATATAATAATGGATTGGATTTATATAGCGCTTTTCAAGGCACCCAAAGCGCTTTACAATGCCACTATTCATTCACTCTCGCATTCACACACTGGTGGAGGCAAGCTACAGTTGTAGCCACAGCTGCCCTGGGGCAGACTGACAGAATTATATATAAGAATTATAAGACAAAAAAATGTAGCGACCTCAAACCAAGAACAGTCACAGGCGTCACAGCTGGTTTATTTAATGTTTTCTGTGTGGGGAGACGTTGATATGCAGAGTTTAAAACAGTGATAACTTTGCAATGGATGACTTTTCAGCTGGTGGAATAAATTTGCTACCTTTTGCAGCAATAGTTTCAACAGAATACAACACGCATGGCAATTTATACTCGACGGTTGCAATAAAACCATTTGAACCATCATACTTGGAAAAACCTGCGATACCTCGAGTAAATTCGATATATCGCCAACCCCTTTTTCTGAGACTACTAGATGCAGTTAATAAAGAAATGGAGTTCTGCATTGTGCGAACTTCTAATTCATATATTTGTTTCAAGCCTTTGCTGGTGGGAGGAGCTTAGAGCAGAGAAAGAAAAGCTGCAGGAGGAAGGCTGTGTATCTATTTTTCTAGATTTCTGCTTCCTGCTGCAAATTTAACCAAAGAAAACTCTTGTTCCTTAATTATTTCTGCAAATGAGGACTCAGTTCCATTCAAACAAAAAGAAATATATTTAATTGTATATTCAATTGAATGTGCATTTTCTTTGCCTAATTAATTGTCTGTGAGAGGAATTTCTTGCTCTTTGCTAATGAGCATGCCGTCTGTTCTGAAGAATAAATCTGATTTAATGTATGCAACGTTTAAAGCAATTCAGTATTGACTTGAAATGTATATTACAAGCTGTAATCAACATGGCTTTCAGTTTATATCGTGTTTTCATTATATGAATCATTAAGTTGTCAATTTATGATGGTATCTGCTGGAATTTAATACCGTAGGCCTCATTGAGTCTTTCCTTGCTACTCGCATTATGAACAGCTATGAACTGGAGTCATCCTGACTGACACACACAGTCACAGCTCATCAATGGGGAAGGGTAAATTTAGTATAGCACACTAGAAGCAGTGCTACCTGTCATCAAAGAAATGTCACAGTGAAGAAAATGTGTCGCCGTGGCATGGCAAACATGTTTCCTGTGTGTGATTTTTTACTCCAGGAGTGGCTGTGCCTCAGTTCATTTCACTGAGTTTTACTTAAACGAGCAGGGACAGTAAGAGGCAGCCACTAAAGGTCAAACAGTCCAGTCTGCATGTTAATTTTCTAATGTCACAGCGCCGCAACTCCCAAGACACCACTCGCACATCTGCACAAATTATCATCAGTGTTGGTAAACATACACTAAGAGAAGCTGATGGATGCGATAATGACCTGAAACTGACCTTTCATTACAGATGAATGAGGCACGTGGTCAATTAAAGCACAGTGCAGTCACATGCTGTTAGTCATGTAGTGTGATGTCTGCAGACTAACGTTAACCTCTTTTACAGCAGTTTTAATTTGTCCGTTTTCAGCAGAGACAACTTTATTGTGACAGTTTTGACAAGCTTCCATTCCTGCAGTGGCCACGATTCTGGGGTGAAATAACTTGGAAAAGAATGCCGGCTTTATGTTTTGCTACTTTACGTTTGAGCCAGCATTCATTACTTTTTTGCTGAACCGTGCACATGGACCAAAAAGCAATAAAGATGAAGATAAAATCAAAAGAGTGAGTTGAATACTGGTAAAACTACAGGACTGAAGGGAAATGTAATGTTGAATCCATGCAATGCTTTTATCAGTCAAAATGAGTGATGATGAATGGATAAAAACATTGTAAACCCAGATTTTATTACTTCACAAATACATAATTGATTCCCTCTTTTTTCCTTTTTCTTTAGGTAATTGCTTCAAAATTAGATTTTTGAAGGCGTTCTACACGTAGCCATGTACTTAGAAATGCAACCTAATTATGTATTTGTTTTGCAAATGCTGCTGACTGACTGGCTGCATTAATGTGTCCTACACTCTTTGAATGAGAACCTTAAAGAAGAGACAGCTAGCACAGGCAGGTACTGGACCAGAAACAATCGCACTAGACAAAACAACAAGTGGAGACTGTGACATGACCAGAACTTGCATTATCGGTGCCTTTGAAATGGCTGCTTTGAAGATGTTGACCAGGTCTGTGACCATTCACCAACACTCGCAGTGTTCAGAACAACTTTGGCACTTCAAGATGGTGACAAAAACCTGCTACCAGGGCCATCAGTTTGCAATTGAATGTAGTCAAGTTGGCAACTACTTGCAGCTGTTTATAATAATGTAGTAATAAGCTATAATAAATCAGGAAAAGATCTGTGCTGGAAAACCTAAGAAGCATGAGAAAATGACCAGAATACAGCCAGCAGAGCTGAGTCCCCTACTGCAAAGAAACACATAGACGCTTGGCACAGCTGACTTGGATTTATTGAAATTTTCTGGCAATCTCTCTTCCTCTATAAATTGGACTGCAATTATGTGCAGGCGACCTGCACAATCCCTTTGCAATTAAAAGTGGTTACCAGGCTGGGTATCGTCACTGATTCACAAGGTTCCGATTCGATTCAATTTCAACTCAGACAGTCAAAAATATTATCATTGTGATCATTTATCATTACATATCCATATTTTATATGTATATATAAAAACAAAGCTGACACTCGTGAGACTTCACCATAGGTTTGAGCATCACAGCAGGTGGCTTTGTGTCAAAGTAACTGAAGATAAAAAAACAGAAAACATGAAGATTTTTCTGGCCTGGCTTTCTATGGCAGATAACCGCCTTAAAAATATTCTGCAGTAGAACAAAAACTGAGGAAAACCACGAATCAACATATGAACATTACCTAATGCTGCTGAAGTGAAGCAGCATTAGGTAAAGTTACAGAGGATTAATTAGAGACACAGCTAAGCGTTTTGCAATTTGGCATAATTTTAAAATGAGGCTTTCTTGTCTTTGATGAATTTGGATTGGAGAGTGACGAAACCTGCAGCTTCAGAATCTGTGAGACATCGTCTTTCAGCACCAACAGCATGTACGTGTGCGTGTCGTCGGGTCGCGCTTTGTGTTTATATCTTTTTGCGGCATGCGTTTACCTGCTCTTTAATTATTTGCTGTTTTAGCTGTTTGGCAGTTGATAAAATAGTTTTGTGAGCTTGAAGCTGAGATTCTGGCATTTCTGGCAAAATACTTTTAGATTTCAAAATCGATTCAGGATTTGATGAATCACAATTGCTTTGTTCAAACTAAAATCGAGTCAAATTGGGAAATCGATTTTTTAAATCCACCCCTATTAGTCGCCCAGAGGTTGAGGACTTTGCATGTGCATACACTGGGCACCCAGTTGGTTATCGTAATTACTTGCAATCACTTGCTAAATGCAAAAATATTCAATTGAATCACGGGGCAGCCACCAATTGCTTCTAGCCGGATGGAGGTTGCTGTCCTATCTTTACTGTAGTGTGACTGAGCAGCTAGTAGGAAACAAGACATAGGTGAACACTATGAAGGCGAGATACATAGTCTAAAAAGCAGGAAAGAATAAAACAGACAGGAAGCCAAGTATATTTCAAAGGGAAATGACTGCAGAACACATGCCAACCCAATTAGCCCGAGCTTTCGTACTACTAAATAATAACAACTGTTCCTCGTTTGAAAATAATCCACCGACGAAGTCACTGGAGAGGTTTTGTTTACTACTACAGTCAAGCCGATATAATGAGACATGAGGTCAGACTCCATTCTCTCTGTTCGCTGACTTTTAAAGCCTCCCTTTTTAATGGTCGGCAGTTAGAGGCTTAGTGGGGAATGGAAATGTGCCAGTGGTGACTCCTGGTTTGCCTTCTTTTAGTATGTTATTTATGCGTCCTTTTCTTCTGCCAGCCTGAGGGAGGCAGGCTTGCTACTCAGTGCCAAGTGAAGAAGGGCCAAGCATGGTCTGGAATCTAGTTCATTGTGACTCGCTCTCCAAACAGGAAAGCTTTGGGGAGATGAAGCTAAGCATCATCAGCTGCTGTGGGCACCGAGGAGTGGAGACCACTGAAGGATTTGCCCACATTGCCATGGAGACAGTAGTACACGGCAGTGTAGATGAGACAAATCCATCCCTGCTCCCCCCACTTTTTTTATGCTATTTTAAAACCTGGTGCTCAAGTGTTTACCCTCAGGGGTTCGCCATCACCTCAACCGTTACTCACGAACCCAAACAGACATAAAAAACTCAGAAAAGTGTGGTACAGGAACACATAAGAAAATACTAAAATATACCGTAGCATAAACAGACCAACAATTCAGACATGAATTTAAAAACGTTGCGCTGTTCCATGAGAGAAGACAGCCAGAGTTAAATAAAGTGGCTGTCTCAACTGAATAAGCAAACCATAAGATTTTTTTTTTAATTCCCTGTCCGAGAATAAGCTTAGAGATAGGATCCTGATACAAAAAACAAAAACATGTTGCAATAAGGAAATACTGTAACTGGCTAGATTTCAATTAAAGCTTTCAGTTAATGTTAAAGAACAAAGACTGACCTCAACAGAAAAACAACTGGTATTTTTTAAGAGAATTAAAACCAATATAAGATATTATATTAATAAAACCGTGAAAGGTCTTACCACTGTCACTGTTGTCATCTACCAAGATGATCTCCTTCAGCAGGTGTGCCGGTGTGTGATTGACCACACTGTGGACGGAGCGCAGGATCACTGACAGAGCCTCATTCACAAAGATAAAGACTACTGAGATCTGAGGAAGGTCCTCTGGGTACGTCATCTGCTTACACCTGATAAAAGAAATGCAAGAATTATTCACCGATATTAAACCTACGCTGACTTTATTAATTGCATTTTTCCTTCAAAGGATTAATATGACTATATTAGAGAAGACAAAGAGTATATTCAAGAAGCTGTTGCTTGCTGCAAGGTAGATTGTGAGTTTTATACATGTATGTTAATGTGAGTCTACAGCAAGGAAAGGTTTGCTAAGTTTGAAAATTGTGGAGCCATCTCAGGGGTCGTGTTGTGACCTTCAGGAAGGCTGAAGCCGACACTTTGAAATGTTGTAGCAGGGACATCACAGGAGTAACTCGTGGTATTAATAATGGCTCTGGTCCTTTTAGGTGTTCAGGTAAGCAAGGAAAAAGTCATGAGTTACAACCATATCAAAGGCTAAAATGTTCATATCAGAGATGTTCGTGAGTTGAATGTGTTAACATCGGCATCATTGTTTGCTTCTGCTGGTTGGATTTAAAAAAGAAGTTTTTCCCTTGAGTGAGTAAAATGGTCTGTAAAAGAGGAATTTTCATAGTGCAAACACTTATATTTCTCTCCGATGCACAACTATTTATCTCAAAGGCAGAGGAATAATAAATATTTTAATTTACAAATGACCCAGTTTTCATCTGCAAAAGAAAAGAAACTAAAGATAACAAAGAGACCACATGGAAAAACACACAGCACAGCCAGCCTACCAGAAACTGTAAGTATGACTTTGGTAACATGGAGGGTAAAGTTTGTTGTTATAGTATCCTTTCAGTGCTAATGGTACGATGAAGACAACATATCCTAGTAGAAGCAGGCAGCCAAAAGTCAAACTGACTGCGTTTTATCTCCGTTGTGCGTAATGGGAGAGTGCGTGCTGAATGTGAAGAAGCCAAATACATGAATAATAAAGACTCAATAATAAAGATTGGTATTCTGTGTTCTTCTCAAATGTAGGACCAAATCAGATTCAAAAACAACATACACAAAACGGAGATACAAATGCTAGAAATACTGAGCGAAACAACAATTAGACAATTTAACAAAGTCTTTGACAGCCGTTTTCAGGGAAAATAAAAGGACCTACTCTGGAGTGGGTACTTCTGAGAGTCCCTGAAAACCTCAATGTTGATTGCTTTGACTTGGAACATGTGCCATTTTGAAAAAAAGGGGGAAAAAGCTAAATATTGGAACTAAGATAAAGAAAAACAGACTGCTGCTCATTCAAACATAATACCATCTGCCACAGAGGTGGAGAAAAAAGAAATAACATAAAACGAATGCAGGGTTGCACCTGTCACAAAATGATTACATCACTGTGTGAGTCAGACCGATCTTATACTGCACAGAAAAAGGCTTACAGGGCCAATCAGGGTGTCTGCTCATGGTTCCTGCAGTAGAAAGGCTGTTGATATGTTCGGTGTCCTCCTCCCTCTCCCATTCAGCCTCCTTTCATCCTTCATAACCGCGGAGCCCTCCCTATCCATTTTCAACTTTCTGCCTCCTCCTCACACAGACTCCACAGCAACCCCTTTTGTACATCTGTGATTAGAGTCCTACATCGTGCCGCTACCGAGACTGACCCAATTATTAAAATGATCTGTGCACTAGCGTCACTTGTTCTAAGTTCACACATTCTGTCACGATGCTGAGACTCTCCGCGGCTAATAATAGTTGTTTTCAAGTCTGGCAAACGTCCCTGTCATTTCTGGAAAATACAGTATTCTCTGAAAGACGCACTGCGAGTTTGCAGTAAGAAATAACAGTGTTAACTGGACAGAAGCACTTAAATGATTCCTATGGCAACTGTGAATACACGCAGTCAGCATCTTGCGATTGCCACCCCCCCCACCCCTCCACACGGCCCCAATTAGGCTCAGAATTCAATGCCTGACAAACACATTTCACTCACATCTGCTTTTATTTCCCCATGTTTCCACGTCCCTAATTCATTATGCGGGGATAATGAGGTGGCTATTATAACTGCTGTGGCTGAATTATTTACAAGAGCAGGAAACACTTGTAGTACTGTTCTGCGTCTGAATATTGATAGAAATGAACTACAGGGTAAACAAAACTATGATTCCCATTTAGCTTCAGTAAATCCTTCTCAGCCTTTAAAGTGTTTTGCTAAATACGAAGACGGAGAGGCGCCAACGCTGCTGACATCATCCTTAGTCGTAAAAACAGTAATGAGAGTGGTGATATTTTCAGTTATCTCTATAGTCATGTAGTCAGACATATTACGACAGGCCACAAATGCTGGGACCTCCCAGATCAGTCGATCTTAGTGCCAGCTCACATTAGCCGATGGCTCAGCTGACGCATCCAATTAGACCTCATCTAGGGTGCACTATTTAAGTTGTTTACCTGTCTTATCTGTAAGCTGGTTACGGCCTGCTATTCCCACTAGATCCAAATATAACTTACTGAAAAGGAAATAACAATTTTCTATTGGCTCTAGTTGTCCTGACTGACAAAATGTCAATCAGGACAAAAAAAGTGAAGAAAAAAAAGGGTATGTCTGCTACTCGTCCACTCTTGCTGTGAGCTACCTCTCTGCTGGTGCTCGGCTTTCTAATACCCCTGTGAACCAGAATGTCACTTTGACTCAGCAGCATCCGTGGGGGTCAGGCCACAGAGGGATGGCCACATAGCAGATGGAGCCCTGCATGGTGCTATAGTTACATCCTTGTTCCACCCAGTGGAAGACTCCTGGTGCTCACTGCACAGCCACTGAGTGTCTGTGTGTGTGTGTGTGTGTGTGTGTGTGTGTGTGTGTGTGTGTGTGTGTGTGTGTGTGTGTGTGTGTGTGTGTGTGTGTGTGTGTGTGTGTGTGTGTGTTTGTGTGCGTGTTTGCACGAGAGTGAAGAAATTTCTCACCTTTTAACAATGAGAACTGGCAAAGGAAGAAGTAACAAATATGTGGGATGGCACAGCAGATGGCATCTTATTTACTTGTGAAGTTATATAGTAAATGCTTTCCATATCTCTCTAAAATAAATAAATAAATAAAAATATAAAAAAGCATTTCTGAAAGGTCATCTTCTATTTACCTTCATCCACTTTGCATTTTTACTTTGCATATCTGTTGCATGCTCTCCGTATCACATCTTAGTATAGCGAATATAAATTTTGGAAAAAGTTAAACTTTTTAATGCCTCTCAACTTTAAACTGCAAGTTTGAACTGAAGTCTGAGGTCTAAATGCAAAATATCGCATGTGCTATCACTGGACACATAAACTGTTCAGCCACGGCATTAAAAAACAGACGTTTTATGAATGTTAACTATCTTGCTAGAATGTCCAGCTGGCAAACTCATCATTCATGTGACACCTACCTAACACCCACCTAAACATTTCAGCAGGTACCATCCACAGCGATGGTACTCCTGCACAGCGGCACCATCACAGCGCTTTAGCTCTGTTCCTTGAACACATCAGAAAGCTCAAGGGTTTTGACCCAGCCTCCCCAAACTCCCCAGATCCCAGTCCAATCATGCTTTCACTGGATGCGCTGGAACAAGCCCTATTCACTGTCAATTTCCCAGTGACAGACACAACAGGATACCCCATGAGGTCCCAGTCAATTCCCTCATGTGTCACGGCTGTTTTGGCTGCCTACACAATATCAGGTTCTAATATTCTGGCTGATATGTGTAGAAATAAGAAAGAAATAAGGGACAAACATAGAATAAGACTAACCTTATGTCAAAAACAGAGATATGCATAAAGATGGGTAACTCACTCCAAACTCGTCACATGTGGATGCTGCTGGGCGTGACATATAAATGGACAGGATACTGTTGAGTGCAATTTGTGCAGGATTATTGTTGGAAAGAAGCATTTAGAAACGACTTTTCCTAAACATAACAGAGTCGTTTTTAGTGATAAAAACTAAACCAAACAACCAGTGAAAACGAAGAAAAAACCAAAATGACTTGGCCGGCATGATGTTGGATTTCTCTTTTTTAATCTGGGTTTATTTGAGAAGCAACTGTAGTCTTTATGAGATGTTTTTCAATACTGATTTCTTTTTAATCACAGGATTTATAGCCAGCTGAAGCTTCTAGCTGTTCATGTTTGCTTCTCTTGACTTGTAAAGCTTGACGTCACGCTCTGTTATCAACCACACCCTCACCCAAGCCTACATGTATTTGACAGCAGAGCTCATGAAAGGACAACCAAGCCACAGAGAGTGTTTATGATGAAGCGCTCTGTGTATTTTTATGCTTTAAGCTAGATTCTTGTGTTTTGCGTGCGAGTAAATGCACGAACGTTTTGATTGATAACCCCTCCACTGTATCATTGCAGCCCTTCCGTGTGCATTTGTGCTCAGAAACTCCTTTGTTCCCTCTCGCAGCTTTCTCTATTGGCTCTCTCAGTCTGCCCTGCCAGGTCTATAAATACAAGGACAAATCTGGCAGTGAGTTTGAGGAGGGTTCTTTTGCGCCGCAGCTCTCCTTTGCAGAGACACAATTAAAGCATGACAAAACAAAGTAATGTATATTTCACCCCTGCCAGTCATATATGCAGTGCAGAGATTGTGTTTAATGAACATTACCAGAGTGATCTTGAAAATGTCGCGGGCAGCATGGCTGCTTCTAGTAGAGACGTGGTGGGACAGTGGATTTCAGTGTCGACATCGTAAAGTGATATTGTAGTTCCATTGCCCTAGTTACTGGATCCAATTTAGGGCATCGCTCAACCTTAAATTTGTACCTGTCTAGAGTAGCGGGGAAGCCTTGTAAAGCCGTAACAGGATGAGCGATCGACTCATCTGTTAGTAATGGGACTGAGCTCACTGGCCAGCTCTCATAATTTGACCCGGAACAAGCTTTGACAGAAACAGAGTGCCAGATTAAGATGTATTCCTATCACACCTCCCCCTTTTCTCCTTCTCCAGCAGCCTGCAGCCCCAGCCACTCCATCTGACTTTTTCCCCGCTGGCCGCTCTTATTTGCTGTGTAATTTCACATTAACCTCCCATAACCCGCGCATTGCAGGCAACACCAAAGCAACTTTCCAATCTGCGAACACTCCTCCCTGAAAGATAATAGTTTGCTTTGTCATTTTTCTGCCCCCCACCAACGCTCCACTCACGCCGACCCCCACCCGCCATCCGGGCGATAAACTGTAACACTGGAAAGAGCATCAATTTGCAGCAGGAGCTTCTGCACCACGGAGACCTTATGATCCCATTCTGCAGTATCAGACGCTTAGGAGATGAGGTAAGCCTGTTTCTTCAGCCTCCCTTGCTGGTTATCACCCTCCCACAGGAGGGCAAACAGAAGATGTGGGGTCCTCAGGGAAGAAGGGCACGCGTTACGCTTCGATACGGTTTTAGTTTTAACGGCTATTTTGACAAAACAGAAATCAAATCAGCAAAGTGACAGTAAAGATAGAGGTGAGATTCGGAGTAAATGAATAAAAATCCTCACGTATAACAGGAGGGTATATATATATATATATATATATATATATATATATATATATATGTTTGTTTGTTTTCTGGGCATCAGTAATCTCTCTAGCTTGTCTGCCTTTATCGCTTTGTTCTCCACAGCCCAATGAGCTGTTATACTTAAGCCTCCCAAGGACAGCGAATGGCAGGTACAAAGTCACATAAAATAGAGCCTACTTAAGTCCTTTGGTATTTCAGTTAAGAATGTCACTTGCAGAAAGAAGGGCAGAGAGAAGAAATACAGACTAGCAGGTGGCGAGCGGGGATTACAGGTTTTTGTGAGAGACACAAACGCTGCTGTATTATTATGAATTGGTTTTGCTGTCGACAGGCAGGTTTAAAAAGAGAAGGCTTGGAAATGTGTCGATTCTTTTGGTTATGGTGATGGACTTTGCTTCCCTGTAGTCATCAAAGTCCTCTCTGCTCAATGGCTTCTGCTCAATTAAAAGCCCATTAGACAGGAGGTGCCTGGTTCCTGCATTTAACCTCACTTCGGTACTGCGGCAGTCACCTTTTGCCGGCAGGATATAATTACTGAATCTGAATTAGAAATCAGAAATATGTAACTCCGTACAAGGATGGTGCAGCCACCTAAAGCAGGAAGCCAGTGGTCCTTTCTTTAATAGGTTTTTATACCTGAACCTTCCCATACATTTCTGTGAGCTTTCCTGATGCAGCAATCACTAAACTCTCTGAAACAGACAAACTTACAAACTTTGTCACTCTGACAAACAAATCTGTTCAACTTCCTAGGCTTAATCAACACCTCTCAATTGCTGTATAAGAATTGTGTTTTGTTAGTGAGCAAGTTTAATCGAGAAGAACAAGTGAAACAAAATATTCCACCAAGTGGACCTGGGAGGGAAAAAGACACAAGCAGTTCCTTCAGCAATATTATGTTGGGGGAGAAAATGTGTCAGCAAAGCTGCACACACTACAGTACAAGCTGTGGTCCAATGTGGATTTAATTTTACATTTTAATTTAATAATTTCTCAGTGTAAAAATGTATAACTTTCCATAACAATAGATAATTTGAAAGGGGATTTGAGAATCACAGAGATAATAGATCAGACGATGGGTGTAGTAGAGGTTGGAACTAGAAAGGCCTCGAGGAAGCGGTCTTTATGTTTATCTCTTTCAGTAAACTGCAGATCATCATTATAATGTCAATCAATATAACTGTCTCTCAATAAGATACACAGACTACAAGTTAACTAAGATGAAGACCTTCATGCATTTATAAATTTTGTTCATGATCAAGTTTGAGAAAACTGGTGTTTGAAGCAATACGTCTTCACAAGTGGAACAGAGCCAGTGGGTGCTACATGGATAGCCGAGAGTGTCTCCCTTTAAAAAAAACAACAACCTAACAGGTCATTTATTCAATCAAGTTATCACAGCACATAATTATATTCATTGAGACAGTTCACAAAAGCAACCATTATAAGCAGAGATGGGCAGTAACGTGTTACTGTAATCTGATTACTTTTTTCAGGTAACAAGTGAAGTAAGGGATTACTATTGCAAAAACGGTAATTAGATTACCGTTACTTTCCCGTAGGAACGCTGCGTTACTGCGTTACTAAAACCGTGATTTTTTTGCGAGAATGTCTCATGACAGTGACGTAAGCGAGTGCGCCAATAGAGACAACAGCTGTGTGCAGATCAACAATGGATCATATATCGAGTGTGGGAGAGAGTATGAGCGTGCAGCGTTTAAAGCGTGGAAGTACTGACCTTACTTTGAGTTTGATTCCATAAAAAGTGACAAAAACATTAGTGTCCGTTGTGCATGGGAAGAAAACTTCTTTTTACAGCGAAAACAAGCACCGAGTAGCTACGACGTAATGGGAAACTCACAGAGAAACTCGCGGATTCTTCCACTGACCGCTGCGGCACACCTGCACCAGGGTAAACCTCCGCCTGCCCCACTCCTGCTTTACAAATTCAAATTCAAATTCAAATTTTATTTGTCACACACACACAACCATACACAGTATGACATGGGGGTGAAATGCTTGTAGCTGTACAATGCCCGACCATTAAATGACAGAAGAAAAGTTTTACAATATTTACAATTTACTACAAAAATTTACAAATTAACTTAGGAATTTACAGTAAAGAATGTGCAAATAGCAGAAGAGATTATAAAGATAAGGATTATAAATTATAGGAATTATAGGATTATAGGAAATGTGTGGTGGTGCGTGTGGTGACGTGTGTGAGAGTCCAGTCTTATAGTGACGTGTTTGGGAGAGTCCAGTCCTACACCTGGTTCAGGCCCCGAATAGCCTGGGGGAAGAAGCTCCTCCTCATTCTCTCTGTTTTGGCCTTAAGGGAGCGGAAGCGCTTCCCAGACCTCAACAGTGAGAAGAGTCCATTGTTGGGATGGGAGAGGTCCATCATAATCTTCCTAGCTTTGGACTTGCACCGCTTGGTGTAGATGGACAGCAGGTCAGGGAGCTCTGATTGAATGATACGTTCTGCCGAGCGCACCACCCTTTGCAGATCTCGTCTGTCCTGCTTGGTGCTGTTCCCAAACCAGGTGCAGATGTTTGACGTCAGGACGCTCTCGATGGTGCAGGAGTAGAAGTTCTTGAGCACCTTCAGTGGCAGATGGAAGTCTCTAAGTCTTCTGAGGAAGAAGAGACGCTGATGGGCTTTCTTAACCAGGATGTTGATGTGACAGGACTATGACAGGTCCTGAGTGATGTGGACACCCAGGTATCGGAAACTGTCCACTCTCTCCACTGGCGTGCCACTGATGATGAGGGGTTTGTAATTCCTCGCCTGCTTTGTAGTGAAGTCCACGATCAGCTCCTTAGTCTTGCTGATGTTTAGGAGGAGGTTATTCTCCTGGCACCAGGTCTCCAGGTTCCTAATCTCCTCCAGGTAGGCCGTCTCGATGTTGTCGGAGATCAGGCCCACAACAGCAGTGTCGTCAGCAAACTTGACAATGGAGGTGGTGTCGGATGTGGCTACACAGTCATAAGTGTATAGTGAGTACAGCAGGGGGCTTCAAACACAGCCCTGAGGCACTCCAGTGCTGAGTGAGATGGAGGGGGAGACTTGTTTTCCTACCCTCACTGATTGGGGTCTGTCTGTGAGGAAGTTGAGGATCCACTGACACAGTGATGAGCTGAGTCCTAGATCCGTCAACTTGGTGAAAAGCTTAGAGGGAATTATTGTGTTGAATGCTGAACTGTAGTCCACGAACAGCATCCTAACATAATTCCCTCTGCCAGTGTCCAGGTGACTCAGGGATGTGTGGAGCAGGTGAGATATGGCATCGTCTGTGGAACGATTAGTCCGGTAAGCAAACTGAAGTGAGTCGATGGTGGGAGGAAGTGAAGAAGTGATGTGATCTCTCATCAGTCTTTCAAAACACTTCATCACAATTGAAGTCAGTGCTACTGGACGGTAGTCATTGTGGCAAGCGGGCTGTTGTTTCTTTGGAACAGGAACAATAATGGACTGTTTGAAGCACGTGGGAACCACAGCTTGGGCCAGGGAGAGGTTGAAGATCTCCGTGAACACCGGTGCTAGTTGATCAGCGCAGGCTCTAAGGACCCGGTCAGGGATTGCATCTGGTCCTGCTGCCTTCCTGGTGTTCACCCTCCTGAAGGTGTTCCTCACGGCATGCTCTGTGATGACGAATGCATTTTCTTCACTGGTGCACTCCGAGCGCGCGCAGCCTTTTGTTGTTTTAATTGCTGCGGCGTCGAAGCGAGCATAAAACGTGTTCAGCTCATCAGCCAGTGAAGCATCGGCATTCATCATTGAAGAAGCTGGTCGTTTATAGTCCATTATAGTCCGCAGTCCTTTCCACAGGCTCCTAGAGTCGCACTGTCGTAGCTGTGACTCTAGTTTTTCCCCGTAGCTCCGCTTTGCCTTTCGGACCGCGCTGCGCACGTTGTAGGACGCAGCCTTGTATAGGTCCATATTACCGGAGACAAGCCCTTCATTGTAGGCAGCGGTGCGTGATCTCAGAGCGTCGCGGATGTTTTTATCCACCCACGGCTTCTGGTTGGGAAACGTTCGGATGATAGTTCTTTCGGCTGTGTCGTCCGCTAGTTTCCTGATAAATCCCACAACCGCTTCCGTAAACATGTTGATGTCATCAGAGCTGCGCCGAAACATGTCCCAGTCTGCGTCATCCAGTGCGTCCTGCAGCGTGGCCACCGATTGGTCCGTCCAGCGAGCAACCTCCCTCCTGATTGGTGGTTGCTGCTTTAGCCTTTGTTTGTAAGCTGGTATGAGGAAGATGGCGGAATGGTCCGATTTTCCAAATGCCGGCAGGGGTTGAGCCTTGTAACAGTTCTTGAACGGGGTGTAGCAGTGGTCTAATGTCCTCGTGCCCCGGGTGGGGCAGTTGATGTGCTGGTGAAGGTTGTGAAATGTCCGTTTGAGATTCACTCTGTTAAAATCTCCCATAACAATGAGTGCGGCATCTCGGTGAAGTGTTTGTTGATGTGTGAGAGCCTCATGTAGCTCACATAAGGCAGTGTCCGAGTCCGCGTGAGGCGGAATGTAAACAGTGCAGGCAATGACCGCAGTGAATTCCCGAGGGAGATAGAAAGGGCGACACTTAACGATCAAAATCTCCAGATTGGGCGAGCAAGAGCGTGTGAGTGGGGAGATGTTTGTGCTGTTGCACCATCTGTTGTTCACCATCAAACACACTCCACCACCTCTTTTCTTCCCCGACTCCATTGTCCTGTCCATGCGGTAAACCGAAAAGAACCCCGTCGGCTGCACGGCGTGGTCTGGTATCGCTGGGTTCAGCCAAGTCTCGGTGAAGCAGAGGAGGTTGCAGTCCCGAATGTCTCTCTGGAACTTGATTCTGGCTCTGAGGTCATCAAGCTTGTTCTCGATGGATTGAACATTGGCTAGCAGGATACTGGGCATGGGTGCGCGGTGTGCGCGAGCCCGTAGCCTGTTCCTGATGCCGGCTCTTTTACCTCGAGGCCGACGCTTAGGGTCGCGTCCTTTGTTCTCTCTCAGGATCTCCTTTGGCCAGGTTGGGTCCGGAGTTAAACATGGTGAAATGTTCGTGTACTGCAAACCAATAGAAACCAAAGTGTCTCTACTGTAGCGGATTTGTGTGTTTTGCATGATGCCCATGCAAGATTATCGCAGATATAGCAAAAAGTGACGAAAAACTGCAAAAAGTGGAGAAGTTAGGGCAGAGCATCCAGCACGGCAGCCGACCTCACCGGCGCCATTTTGTCTTAGTACAGGTGAAAATAGAGCAACAGGACCGCTGAGTCTTTGATGTGATTTATTTTCTGCTGTTTTACTTGCATCCATTTGAAAGAGTGAGTGTAAACACACAAAAAAAATTATGTGCTGGAATGTGCAGAAAATAAGTTTAAATATTAAACAAATTTCTTCCAGTCAGAGAATGTTGCATATAATTAAATGTTTGCTTGATGCATAAAGTTAAAAGATTAAAACTAATAAAACAAGTTTTAAAAAGAGACTTTTCCATTTGATTACATTTTGTATGATGGATTATGCAGAAAAAGTAGAACTGGGCTGAAAGATCTATTGCTTTATCACCTACTCAGGTTGTAAATCGTGTTTTTAAAAAGTAACTAAGTAACTAAGTAACTAAGTAATTAATTACTTTTGAAAATAGATAATCAGTAAAGTAACGGGATTACTTTTTGGGGGAAGTAATCGGTAATTAGTTACTGATTACTTTTTTCAAGTAACTTGACCAACACTGATTATAAGTATGGTCAGCGAAAAGAAGGTGAAGTGGTTACACAAGAGTCCATGTAGGGAGCATACAAAGATGAGGTTACAATGTGTTGTACTTTAAGACAGGAGACCCTTGAAACTTATTTATTGCATCTATAAAAGTGAAAATCTTGTATTTTTTTTTACTGTTTTTTAATCAACCTAATGTATATTGTTTTTGAATCTGCAACCAAACAGAAATGAAACAGATACATGAATATTATTCCCATACAGTATTTCCTAACATTTGATCTATATAGTCTACCACTGGTATGATTCAAGGCATGCTTCTATTGGTTGTGACAGGTGACTGACACACTGTATGGCTAACCCTATGTCATGTTACTAATACAGTCAAAAGAAGTGATATGCGTGTCAGTGTTTAGACAGTTTTGCTGAAAATGTAATTTCTGTCACAAAAAGACCCCATAGCACGCCAAACTTTACTGCTTCATAGGTTCTGTCCTCTGATCCTAAAACAAGCTCAGGAGCTGCAAATGCAGTAAAAAAAAAGATTCAGCATTATTCATTATCATAATTATTGCATCATTAAACTGCAACTCAACCTTCAACAACGAGTAACAATTACCAGGCAGAAACATGAGGCAAAAAGTCTTTTATCATAATATTAACACGTGATAGTTGCGAGATGTTAATAATTTTAATTTCATTTAATAAACTGTAATCACACGCTGCAGAGAAACAATAAGTACCTACTACTTTCTGATTTGTGGGTTGATGTATACAATGTTCTCCAGGTCACTGCTCATATAAGTTCATTAGATTTAGTGTACATTACAGCAACTGAAGTCTTAGTCATACAACCAGCTCTAGATTAGCTTTGGTGTCACATCACTTTAAAAGGGGGACTAGAACAAGGTCCCTGCGCTAAAGCAGTGCAGCTGTGAAGTCCGAGGCAGAAATCTCCTCAAAGGCTTTGTACGAGCCTTAAAAAAGCTGAAAACTTCTGGACAAAAACACTAGAAAGACAACGTGTGAAGGCAGCAAAGAAATCCACAATCACTAGTGCCACAACAATGCTGGCTGTTGCAGTGTTGTGTTGATTGCACACGCAATATTTTATCCCTCCAAACAATTCTTTCACATGCTCAGAGCACCGCTTTGATGTTTCTATTGTTCTCCAAAGTGCGACTTCAGTGACATAAACAGAAAAGGAAAAAAAAAACTGCATTCACTTTCCACTGCATTGATTTTCATGCAGTTTCTAAAATAAAATAAAAATGACAAAAGCGGTATCTAGTTTGACATTGTGTATTTATTTTTGGAGTCTGAGAATGTCTTTGTGTATATGGGTATATGAGGGTGAAGAATTGTGAAAATACATGCATTTATATAAGGACACATAAACACAGGTAGAGAAAGAGGAAAGCGGAGGAAGACAAGCTGTCAGAATCTGGTCCATGATGGAAGTAGCACAAAATCCAAACACCAATAAGCATCTGAATAGGGGGTCATATGATTGTTGGGTTTTTCTCTGTATCTATGAAGCGCCTTGAGGCGACTTTTGTTGTGATTTTGCACTATATAAATAAAATTGAATTGAATTGAATTGAATACTAACACTAATAAAGGCAGCATCATTTGAAACTGGAAACCAAACCATCCACACACACACACACTTTTTTTTATATCTTGCAGCCTCCAACAACCAGCCAACCCTTTTAATTAAAAAAAAACAAAACCTTTCGTAAAACCTCTCTATTCCAGAGGCTGTCCTAGCTAACGTTATTAATTAAAAAGCTCTTTTTAACCCAATCTCCTCCTTCCCACTCCTCTCTTGTCTAATTTTTCTGGGTGTGAAAAAGAACTTAAAACAAAGCAGCATGGATGAAATCATTAGCTATCCACACTAAAATCCTCTCTGGGCTGTCAAATTTCCTCTCTGTGTTTCCGCCTGTCACCATTGTTCTTTGACATTGTCTGATATCAACACCACTGACAGCCCCGATTATCCCCCAAAACCCAAGCCATCTCCTCCACCTCCTATTGTTTCACAACTATAATTCACTTTCTAAATATAAAATATAACTTCAAAAAAGGAAAATTAAGGCTCTTCGTTGGGTGTCAGCTGGGTTTCTTTTGCAAAGAAAATAAAATCTACATTTTAACATTAAAACAGCTCAAATGTTGCTTTCATCTTATTGCACTTCCTGTCATATTAGGGATGTCTAGCAATGTGCTTTCATGTCACTTCCCATAAATACAGTAGAAATGTACTTTTTTGCAAAATTATATTATATATTACTAGGAAACAAAAGTAGCTGGATTATGAGGCTCCTCATTTAAATTCGGGGCAAGTTTACTACATGCCATGTGCTAATAGGACATTCAGTGCAGTCAGTGCAAAATTAATGATATAAACCACAGTATTTCTCCCGCTGGTTGCCATTAAATTTACAAGAGTGACATTCGCAGTTTTCTATTTAATATGAAAACTGGCATGAGACAGTTTCTGGCCTACATGACACCTCCTCAACTCGCCTACAGCAGGTACTAAGTACAGAGGGTCCAGTGTCTTGTGGAAGAAGTCCTGAAAATACATAATAGTACACTTTGATGGAACATGCTGCGTCTCACCTTAAGCTTATACGTGCATGCTGGCAGTGGAATTGGCTTTTTATCTTGACGTGATTAGCTAGTTTCTTTCCAAAACCTCCTTCAATTCCTAATATTAAGCAATCACTGAGAAACTACTGAAGGTTAAAAATGGTCCAAATTCTTTTGACTCCAGTGAAATGATCACTGTGCCATTTTTTCCAGGTGTAACAACAAAGCATAATGTCCAGGCATACACTAAAAAGACGATTTGGTAGCTTGAGTTCGTTAGATGTTACGTCAGCTAGCTAATTGACATCAAAGATTATATAACGTCAGAAAACCAAAAAAAAATAAAAATGTACAGCACTGCTACATCTATCGATCTAAAAAAATATGAGCTAAAACTATATAACAGCATGCTATAGAGGCTTAGTTAAGTTCGGCTAGTTCATATATAATGATCTGTTACCTCATTGCTAGCTTCCACAGACTCTATGCATCCATCCATTTTCTCCTGCTTCAGAGGTGCTCGAGAGGTGTGGTACACCCTGGACAGTTTGCCAGTCTATTGCATGACTATATATAAAATCTGTGTAATCTACAGAGCTATTATATGGCTAATATACATTTACAGTTAAATTGCTCTCAAAAGCAAACATGCTAAAGGTTGCTGCACCTGGGTCCCTGAACAGCACAGACCAATACCATTTTATGGCAGGAAAAAAAGACACAAAACAGGAAAAACATCAGCTAAGGTGAAGATCCAGGGGGTCAGTATTTAATATGTGGAAATGCTACAACTTAGCCTAAGACTGCTTCTTTCTGAGGTGTTTAAATTTTTGATGTTCAGGACAGAGTGAGCCTGGAGGCTGTAGTGTACACTGTGAGCTTTTAAACCCTTAGCTTAAAGACATGCTACACAGAAATACTGCTGACACAAAGCTGTCTATTCAAAAACATCTAAAACAGTGGAGGCCTGCACCCAGAAGCTGAGTCAACTCATATGGCCGCTAGTCGTTTTACTGCTGCATGCATGAAAAAGAAAATATGTAAAAGTAAGAACACATCCACATGTGACTTTCTGACTTGAAGAAAGTATTACAAAGACATGACTGTTCCCTGCACTTTTGACCTCACCTGAACCTGCAAGAAGCTCTTGCAAAATCCACTAATCCTCAGGCTCAGGCTATATTTGTACAGTTTATCAATTCTAACACTAGTTGCATGGTGGTCTGTTTCAACTTTGCACAGTAAATGTCACAGAGGATAAGCAAAACATAAATAAATAAATAAAAGAAGTGGATGAGGATAAATGCACAGTGCACTCAATGATAATGTAAGTTCTGCCTTACATTTCGTGTATTTTATGTTCAATATAGGTATTTGTTGTGCCTGAAAATGAATAAATAAATGAAATGAAATGAAAGCCAACCAAACCTAAAACAAGTCTTTTTTTGAAGGCTACAGAGCCAGCCACAGGGGGAAAGAAACAGGTGTAGAGCTGTAGCTGGAAGAAGAATGTACATGACATAAAATGAGCAGAAACACAGGCAGACATACTTCTTAGGCCTGTAGTCTGGGATGCTCCTGTCCAGGGAGATACGATCACTGAGCTGAGCATTGTAGCCATACTCCTCGTACTTCCTCTCGACATCGCGGCTATCTTCTCCCAGAGTGGCAGCAGCTCCCCCCTGGCCGAGGCCTCCGGGCCCTTCTACCAGCCCCATGGGCTTTGCTAAACCTGCCAAGAAAATAACACATGCGACAGACAATTATACAGATGTAGCCATGAATTCCAACACAGAGCAGACATAGAGAGGTGAGAAGAGGGGGCAGGTGATTGACATTGCCTAGCAGTGTGAAGAAACTGGTGCACAGCAGCTCTGAGACCCAGGAATCCATAGGGTACCATTACAGTGTCTGTCAATGAAGAAGCTGCAAAACACCCACACCGACACACCGTCACAGGGAAGAGCAAAGAAGAGCTGAAGCTGAGAGACACCGTGGCAGAACGGCCAACTCTACAACAGACACCAGACAGAATTTATACACAACTTTAGGTCACATATGGAACAGCGGGCATGAAACTGTCAGTGGTTAATCAAGTGTGAAAGGAAAAACTCTCTGAAACCCACACTGAGAAGGATAATGATTATAGTTTTACCTGGGTTGCAGATGCATTTTGTACAAGTTACCATTTTATTAATGCATATCACTTTGATGTCATCAAATCAAAGCTCCGTATTACAAAGCTAGATGTGCGTTGTCTTTTTGTTTGTACATTCAGATTAAAATGTTCCTCCTTTTATTGTTAAAAGGCTCTCGATTCAGTGTTTGACAGACAACAAAATAAATAAATAAAAACCTAAAATTACTACTACAGAGACAACAGATAGAGTTTAGAATTTTGTGAATAACTCTCCCTGGATCTAATTATTGTGTGGATGCCTTTTTAACAACATCCAAAACACAATATGCTCCAGATAAATATGCAGGATGCGCTTTAAAAACATCAGCACCACATCATAAACAACTTTAAAAAAATCATGACAACAGAGATGGATCAGACTTTGGAGGATCCTTCATCGGGATCTCCTTGAGACTCCAGTGAGAAACGCAGTCGGCAAATCACTTTCAGATACTTGTTTCTTTGCTTTTTAAAACAGCAGGACTTTCAATAGTGTTAATTTGACCAAATTCGTGTGTCTTTAAACCCCTCACATCTTAGAGTTCTGGGATTTCTTTTCAGTTATTATAAACTATCAATGGTTTTCACGCTTCTTGCAAACCATTGCACTAGTCTGCAGTTTTCAGACTTCAGAAGCATTCCTTTTCCTCCCCATATTGCATGAGAACTCAAAGAAGGTTTCCTTTTAATTAAGATCACAAAGATGGCAGACTAATTAATAACTCTGTCTGAGGTTGATACCAGTTATCTGAAATGATACGAGAAATAACCGAAGCAAAACCTTCACAGGAAGAAAAAAAAACTTGCAATCCTACTGAAATATCGGCAAAAAACAATCTGGAACAAATTCAAATCTGGCATGATCACCGTGGAGTTGTTGTCAAGCTGTTGCACTCAGTTTCCATCTTCAGCCTGACATTGCATCCGGTATAAAGCTGAGGTTAATCTCCGATGTGGAATGTGTGTGGACTGCTGCAAACACATCACATAAGCATTTGTTCTCATTGTACTATTTTTAATTTGCTTAGAGAACACACGTGGTAGCTCGCGGCTTTGCTAGCATGTGTGAAATGACTGTATGCATGATTTTATATATGTGTGAATCAGCTGAACAGCTGGTGGTAGCATAGATGTAAAACAAAATCAATTTGTATAAACAATATTTGATCATACACAACTTCTCTGTCTTGAAGTCTTAGTTTGTTCTTGTAGATTTAAAATGGCTGATTCTTTCAGAAACCTTTGATTCAACAAGGCCACACCAGATGTTGCACTGAACACCTAATGGCTCTATTCAGCTAATTATAGAAGCATTCTGGGAGCATGTGTGCAGCAGTACCACGACCGTGGAGTGGTTATTCAAACAGCGCTTGTTCCATGCAGGTCCTTTTATCTCACAAAGAGCCCAAAGAGTGGCCAGATTGCCTGGCTGCGTGCTTAGCAGTGAATGGGAGCCCATTCTCGCTCAGCCTCAATCGTGTTACAGTATGCTCCTTCGGTCTAACACAGCTAAATTCAGCGCCGGACTCAAACCGCCCTTCTGCTCTTATTAAAATGACTCATGACTGTGTTTAACGAGCCGTCGCTTTGGTGCTGTGACACTGACATTTTCAGAAAGGGATGGAGAAAAATGCTGTGCGGTGTCAAAAGTGACATCTCGGCTGAGGGGGGGAAAAAGTGCAGACCTCCACAGTACTGTAAAATACTGAGGTGGGGACTGAGTTTCTGACTTTTGAAAATCCAAACCCTCCTGGGTCACAAGCAGCTGCCCTGAGCCAGCTTTATTTTCACTTTAGCCATTACTAGAAGCATTTTGGCTCTGCTGAAAATCTGTCATCAGGTTGGAGAACTCTGCACTGTACATTTAATTGCACATAGTAATGCTTTGATGACATCACAGGAAAATAAAATCTTAATATGAGGACATAATTGTTGTCCTCATTTATAGGCTTACAAACACTGCAATTTTTATGGTGCAAGCAATCTCCATGTTTGTAAAATAGCGATTTTTATATTCAGTGTTTTTCTGGGGAGAAATACAATATAAGTCTTTGCCATGGGAAAATTAAAATGCCCGCATTGCAAAACTCCCATTAACAGCGCCCACCCTCCAAAAATAATTTTTGTGCAGTGTCTAAACTACAAAGAGACTGTTATAAGGACATGTTGTCATGCGTCCGTGCCAGCCTTCACTATTGTTTGACTATTTAAAATTCCATGAAACTGTGGGATAATGTCAGATAATTGTTATGCGAGCCAAGCTTCCACTGTGGCCTCCACAGAATAATCGAGCTGCGTCTGTTCTCCGTATCAACAGATGGACACACAGACAGTAAGCAAACAGCGCATACCGATGAAGAGCTCAGCTCTCAGCTTCACCCCCTCCAGGAACTGAGGAGTAATCACCATATTTGGATGGCCTCAAATCCTCGGGTGCGACTGAAGATTTGTAATTGGAGCTGAATGGTTGGAAACTGGCTTCTCCCACAAGAGGGATTTAGCATGCCCGACACCAGCCAATGTGGTGGCATTTTGACAAGTATGGGTGGGGTTCACGTCACGGACAAGCCATCTGTCATAGCTGCCTGTGTCACACAATAACACAGATAGCCTCCAGAGCCAGAGTCTCAAGTCTGGAGGGCCTCTCTGTCTCTGCGTGTGTCTTGGAAGCAGGACAACTCCTGCCAGCTTTGTTTTCTGGTCACTGCGTTATTTTTTGCTTCCCTCCTGTCTACAGCTGCCTCGGTCTGATTGAAGGTTCCTTTATGGGATGAGACCTTAAAGTCTGATCCGCCGCTGTCTGTTTTTTAGCGTTTTAGCAAAAGGTTGGATTGCTGACATGTAAACTGTACCGCAACAAGCTTTAATATCTTTATTGAAGATTTTCTTTTTAAATTTAGCTGCTGTTTTGATGTTGCTCCAGAGATGACTTCATATAATAAAATAGCTTTCACTGGCATTGATTCATTCATCAGGTTTTCTAGAGTTTGGAGTCTATTTGTGTAAAATTGGTTTGGAAGTAATCACTTGAATATGCATACATTTATCAAGGGCAAAAGCCACATACTTCTGTTGCACAGCAAATTTTCTTTCCAAAAATGGACTGCTTTCAGATAGAAAGCTTATCTGAAAGAAATACCTAGACTGTTTGTCTGTGGGTAGAGCATGGTACCAACATTGTGAGGACTAAAAGCTCTCCTGCCACAGCAGCTACACAAGTTAAAAATGTATGTACACATGATCCTGCGGGGTACTTTGTATAAAAGCATCCAGCTAGTAGGCTCTTGTATTCTGGTCAAAAAAAGGAAAAAAGGACAGTGACTAAAAGCTCACAACACAATGTGAAACTCTAGGGAATGAAAACTAATATTCCAGCATAAAAAAAATTTATTTCACATTTTCCATGAGCTTCTCTCCCATTCACTGTTTCTAAAGTGGTAGTAGCCCTTCAAGCAGCGCCGTTGCACTTTCACAACTTTACTTTGAGGCAATTACAGCCCAGCATCTGCTTCTCCCTCTCAGGCCTCACTCCCATCCAAAGGATCAGCGCAATGTGGCTCATCTGCGACGACATGCACCGGTTTCAGTCTCATTGTGTCCCAGCTTGTATCCGTCTCTGAGCTCTTTCCTCTCAACCCTCAATGGTTTGTCCAAAACCATCTGACATGATACAGTAAGAGCCACAACAGTTATAAATTATCTAACAACCTTCAGAATGATTCCGATGTGGCCTTTACAAGAAAGAGTCTCAAATTCAAAGATGACCCCATTTTTAATAAATGATGAGTGGTTTTAAGTGTGTCCAAAGTGATGCAGCAGAGTTCTAAATATTGATGCTGAGGGGAGGTGGAGGATTTCTGTGGACTCTTGAAGAGGAGGAAAATAACTCATTCTAAAGAGATTTAAAGTCTTCAAAGGCCAAAACAAATCTATGAAACATTGAGAGCTGGGAGAAGCACTGGTTTAAATCTGGGAGCCAGGCATCTTAAGAGGATGAGAACTCCGATTTGGAAATTGATACCAATTAGACCACTAAGTTATCTCTAAACATGCAAAAGCACTGACAATAGCTCATGTACTCCAGATATAAAGCATAAAATAAATCATTGAAAATTTCATGTTTACTGCCGTGTTGGTCGGGTTAAAAGTGTGCAATGAAATGAAGCAAGAACAAGGTTGTCGATGGAAAAATAGCAAAAAGTCTTTGAAGTGTGTCAGAATGTTACAACACTGAGACGGGACCCAGTCACGAGGAGCTCCTTTCCGTAGGATGTAGGAGTTGTTCTGCATCAAGAAATCATGAAGAAAATTTACATGATCAGTTATCCAGCCTGGCAAACTGGCCTATGCCCTTCAGTCACTGGATATCATCATTAAATGTTGGTAATGTAATCACTGCATGACTCTAAGCCAGCAGTATAAATAAGAGGGATGCTCGCTCCATCTGAAATTGACATTATTATCTGCGGCTGCCTGCTGATTGTCAGGTGAGCCGCTGAATTCGTTATCGTGATTCCTCAAGGCTGAGCAGAATTGATTGTTATCTGTTTCTGAAACTGTGTTGTCAACCAGCGCCTCATCTACATGTCATTATTATAATATAATTCATTTCATCAGGATTCATCACGCAGAGATGTGATGTCCCTGCAGCCACCACCATTACACGCTGCAAAACGTATACGCGCACCATGATACGTATCATTAAAATTGAGTTTGAGTGCCAAGCGCCTGCCAGCGTGGAGGGGAGTGAGAGGGCTGTTTCTCCATCCTCATCAAGTCTTTGTTTGAGCTGGCTTGGCCTATAAACAGCGTTAGATTTTTCCCTATAATTGGGCATATAGATAAGAAGCATATCTGGTGCTACAGCTGGACCCGCGAGGCTGCCAGCCCATCAGCTCCTACGCAGTGAGGAAAGACAGGAAGTGACATGCATGGCTGATGACAAGCGCCTCAGTGTGCCTGTAAGTTGTGGGACAGCTGAGCTTAGACAATGATGCTTCCAGTGATGGTCAGAGAAAAGGAGTAGACACAATAGCAGTACACAGGCTCTCTAACACCAATGTCTGTTTTTTTAAGAAGTTTATTTTTAGAGCAGTTCTGCTCTAAGGTGATAAAAGAAGAGAGGCAGCGAATCAAATGGCTTTCAGGTACTTTCATTGGTGTCCAATCCAAGTAAGACAATCAGAATGAAAATAGCCAAATATATAAATATTGATGTGTTGTATAAGCCTATTTTTAAATAGCTTAATCTTGCAATTGCTGACTGACTATAGCTCCTCTCGGAACAATAGTTATCCAAGCAGCTTAGCAATTGTCAAGCTCTGGAAATCTCCCCACACTGAACCGCTCTGTACGGGTTTATGTAAAAACAGCTGAACAGTTTGAATGTAACAGCTGAAGCTGTGTGTTTGTTTTGCAAAATATAAGCACTTGTAGTTTGTTTTATTTGATACCAAATATGACCAAAAGCCGCTCATGTCACAGTACAGAAACGCTTTACTTAAAGTCACTAACTTGACTTTGGTCTTCTCAACATTCTCGTCCTTTTGGATCTATCTCTCACTCCATCCTGCTAAACAGACTTTCCTCTCTTGGCATCACACCTAGCCTGATTCCAATCATATCTCCTTCCACTCTTGTTTATTCCTTGTAACTTCTGGTGTAGCCCAAGGTTTAGTCTTAGGCCCTCTTCCCTTCATAATAAATTTTCTTCTTCTTGGTACCATTTTCCTTAAATTTGATCTTCACTTTCATTGTTTTGCTGATGACACTCAATTATATCTCTCCTGCAGGCCGGACTCCTGCCTCCCAGCTTCTTCTCCCACTGGACTGACAAACACACGCATACATTCGTAAACATCATACACGTCACTAGCAAGCACTTATCTGAACAATCTCATACATACATACAGGAACACCTTCATACACCAAGTTACTTTTTGCACAGCACTCAGTCTTTTGCAAATTTCTATTGCACTGCTGTGTCTGCATCGTCTCGTGTCTGTTCTGTTCTGTCTGGTGCTGCACTCTTTGTTTTGTTTGCAATTTTTGCAATTTTTTTGCAATTTTGCACATTGCACTTTATGTATTCCTGTGTCAATTGTCTGTTATATGTCATATGTAGCACCATGTTCTTGGAGGAACGTCGTTTCACTGCGTACTGTACCACTGCACATGGTTGGGATGACAATTAAGCCACTTGACCTTGATCTTGACCTTCTCTTACACGATGCTTATGCAAATTAAAATTCTGGTTCAGTTCTAATTTTCTCAAGCTCAATGAGTACAAAACTAAAATTCTCATCGGCATCAAATCCAGCTTGCTGATGGCAAATCATTTCACTCTCACTATTGAGAACTCCACGGTTTTCCCTTTACCTCTGGTTAAGAGCCTTGGTGTCATCCTTGACAGCTCACTACTGACAGCCACATTACTTCCTGCATTGACTAATGTAATTCTCTCTTACATGGTCTCCACAAAAAGTGCCTCCATAAGCTTCAACTGGTTCAAAACTCCGCTGCCTGCATTATTAGCAGAACCCCTCCTACTAGCACATCACCCCTATCCTTCAGGAACTTCACTGGCTCCCTGTGAAATTCCGAATAGTATTCAAGCTTCTTCTGTTCACTTTCAAGCCCCTTTATAACCTTGCTCCTCCTTACCTTTCTGACCTGTTTAGAACTACCTCTTCTGCCCACTCACTTGATCTTCTTTTTCTATTCAACTTGCTGCACTTCTTTCTGCCTCAGCACTATGGGAAGCAGAGCTTTCAGTTTCTCTGCTCCCAGGCTGTGTAATTCCCTACCCCTGGATATTAGAAACATTGGTCCTCTCCCCCAGTTTAAATCTCAACTAAAAATCTGTTCACGTTTGCATATTCACTGTGAACTTATTGGTTGTTTATTTGATCTTGTTTTTATTGTTCTTTGTTCTGTCCTTGTTCTATTATGTGTTTTTACTCTATTGTTAAGTGTCCTTGAGTGTCTTGAAAGGCGCTTTTAATAAAATGTATTACTTTTATTATTAAAAATTATTTTAATTCAGTTGTTGAAATAAGCTAATGTTTCATTAGTGCTGCGTCTTCCTCTACCTTCAAAAAGCAAAGGAAGAGACATTTAAAAAAAACTGTTGACATCTTCAACTGCAAATGAGATCAGATTTACTATATCTTTTTAGAACTTTATAAGATCTCGGGCGTTTTTGCAGTCACAGAACCTGGACACCTTACAGTGATAGAGTGGACCATGAGTTTCAGTGTATATCAAAGTATTCTAATGATTGTAGTGTAAACAGTGATCCCAAGCACAGCAGGAAATCTACAGCAGAACAGCTGAAAAAGAAAATAATCAAGCTGCTGCAATGGCCCAGTCAAAGTCCAGACCTCAACCTGATTGAAATGCTGTGGTGGGACCGTGAGAGCCTCAAACCTCAATGAACTGAAGCAATGTCGTAAAGAAGAGTGGACTTAATAGTTTAAAGCTCAAAACATATTACTTGAAGTTGAGCTGTATTTAGCTTTCGACACACAGTTTTCTCAGAACATTTTTTTCAGAATACTTATGCTGACAGTCCTACAACACTGTGCACTACATCTCATAAATGCCAAAATGATATAGCATGTGAATGGGAACAGTACATAATTCAAATTAGTTTGTTTTTGCAGTTGTTCCAGCTGTGCCAAAACTGACATAGAATATCTATCAATCAATCGACGTTTCTTTCCCAAATACACTTTAAAAGTCACAGTCAACTTTTCCACTGGGTGAATTAATCCTGCAATCATGCGCTTCTTTTCCCCCTCCCTACAATAACTGAAATTTAGGACTTCATGATGGATGTCTAACTCTAAAGTAAAAGATTTCCATCTCAATATTGACCAAAACACCCCAAATAAAACATGTTAACAGTGTCAAAAGAAATTCTCTAAATGTCCATCAATATCTGGCTATAGTGTGCATTTAAGTCAGTAAGACTTAGAGGGCTTCAGCAGCTAAGTACCTGCAAGGAAGTATTTACCGGTGCTAATGTTGTACTTAAGTCGAAAACACTACTTCATAAGCTTGTTAACAAGCTTAAAACCTCTCATCTGATTGCTCAAAGCTGGTGGCATCCACAGCAGAGCAATGCTGCTGATAACCCTCATGTTACTCATTTCTGCACAGAATGGGCTGCTGGAAAAGCTTGACCGTTGTTTTCTTGTTGGGAGTCTAGTGCTCGTTCTTCAGGCAACCGTGAAATAAGAATTCTCTGGCTTCTTTATGTCCTTCAAATCTAATTGGACTGTACTGCATATCCCATGGCATGCCATAGGTAGGCAATAAACAACAGGAGGAATGGGCGATTACTTAATATCGCTGCTGGACATGATAATAGTTATTGGCGCGTTGAGTCCTCTCACCATAGTTATCCCCAGTGGCCATAGAATACAGTTTGTGAAAAACCATGCAAGG
The DNA here is from genome assembly GCF_041146795.1 of Maylandia zebra. Lineage (NCBI taxonomy): Eukaryota > Metazoa > Chordata > Actinopteri > Cichliformes > Cichlidae > Maylandia > Maylandia zebra. Next base: position 4,180,844 of record NC_135178.1, on the reverse strand, counting down.
CCTGTGACAGTCAGCATCCATCCACTGTGCGCTCCTGCTTCTGCTTAAGACAAATGACTATACCGAAACGGATTGATGTTTATGATTTGGACCGCATAGAGATTATTTACAAGTAATACATCTGCATTTGTCACTCTGTACAGCAGCACTTTTGCAGTTGAATTCAGCAACTTGTCATGTGACGCTCCATTTGAAATCCAGTGTAACAGCCTGACACTCAGTGTCATTGTTAATCAAAGAATCTCACTCCAAGGTCAAAAAAATGCTTTCGTTCTGTCATATTTTGTATGATACCTGGCAGGCAGGGAACTGTGCCAGCTCTGCACTTTGTGGTTTGTTCCCCTCTTCAGCACACTTGTGAAAAACCTGCAAATTGTGCTCCAGATACTTGGACTCAGCAGTGCAACAGCAAAGACAAGTCAGGTCTGAGAATATTTTATGAAATTGATGTGACTCTTTTGACAGCGCATGCCTAGCATTAGAGGAAACACGCCTTCCAGGAGATAGTCGGCATTCAAAGACTCAAATATACGTCGCACTCATGGAATGAGACAACGTACATCTCGTACTTCTTCAGCTGGGACAGCAGCTCGTCTTTAGAATCTGAAAAGTGCATTTTGTGTAGATATAAAAGCCTATTGCTTGACCTTGAGTCCCACAGTCAGCAAGATCTGTGCAGACACTGTGTGCTCATGCCCAGTAGCAGTGATACTCTGCTGTATTGACTGTCTCACTTTCATCCTGTCTTCAGTGGGGGAAATAATTATTTGATCCCCTGCTGATTTTGTAAGTTTGCACACTTTTACAGAGACCTTAACAGTCTCTCATTTTTATTGTTGTTTCATATTAATGGAGAGAGAGCGAATATCCATAAAACAACACAATGCAAATTTTAATGTCAGTAAGTAAATTAAGTATTTGATCCCTTACAAACCATCCTGAATTCTGGTTCCCATGGATTGGCTGTGTGTCCCTGTGGCACAGAGATTACAATGAATCAATCAATACAGATTCTCATGATCTCCTTAGCTCCTTATATATATATAAAGCAGACTTGTCCATAGAACAAATTTCTTTCATTCCAACCTCTCTACCACCATGGCTGAGACCAAAGAGCTGTAAAAGGACATCAGGGACAAGACTGTAGACTTGCACAAGGCTGGAATGGAATACAAGGTGTTGGATTAGCACAAGACTACACAGGAGGAGCTCAATGACGATCTGACGTTGGGACCACAGTCACCAAGAACACCCCTGGTTATGCCAGATTCCTAGTTATTAGAGCAACCCCTAAATCTTCCTATGTTGGTTCATGGAGTTTATTTCTTTCTGCTGTTTTGCCTCCAATAAAAGGTTGGTTTCATTTTGATTGCTGCTTCCATCTGGGGTCCTCGTTCACCATCTAACTCGACAAGTCCCTCTGCATTCACGAAATACCTGAAAACTCATCTCTGATCATTAAAAATATATATTTAGATTTTTTTTCTACGAAAATAACCTCTTTTTGCCTTGAAATGGTCTTGATGTAATTCCACATCGTTACCTCATTTTGTATGCACAGATCTATGAATATGCAAATTAATTCCCACCTCACACTCCTGCCACAGCATCCACTAGAAAGCCCTGTACCACTTAAAATGTGTGCATGTTAAGCAGGAGTGGGGAAGGGAGAGGACAACACACTTATGCACATTGCTTCACTTGTACATCAGGATGTTCCTGAACACAGCATGGTGCTAAGAGAGGATAAACTAAATCATATGAGTGCATCTGAAAATTTAAAGTGCCTGAAGCAATGGCTAGGCTCTACCTATTAAAATTTACAAAAACAAAACTGTGTGTCCCTGTTTTGCTGTTCAAGTCGCACACAGAAGCAAAACAGAATGCGGCGCAGAGAGAAAGTAGCAGGACCGCAAATGACAGCAATACTCACACTTAGCTTAAATAGAATCAATACACAGGTAATTATCAGGCAGTTAATCACATGTTGATAATATAGGATAAAACCTGTTCCAAATTACTAAACAATGTTAAAAAATAATATTCATTGGTGAGGGTCTTAAAGAAAACAGTCGAATGGAGTGCCCCACCTTGTCTTCTTAATCTTTCTCCATAGAGTTAAGATAAAATGATGCAACTTCAGTGGCAAAAGAGACATGCTTACTTTCCTCAAATTGTTTATGTCTTTATTGTAAAATTTCTGGGTTAAACGGCTTTCAGGAGGCTGACTATTAAAAGGTTATGATGAAATCTTTGCTCTCTATCATTAAGCCTTAGCTATAGTGTCAAGAAACAAATCAGTAACTCAGTGTAACAGTCTACCATGCAGCCTTCTCATTATTTGGCTTGAAAACAAGAGTCTTTGTAGATGAGGCATCACTGGATCAAAAACAGATCCCTCCTGTACTAGTGAGAGAAGAGGTTGCCCAAATAACTGTGAATACAGAGTTCCAAACTGGATGCACTCTTCAAAAGGCTGAAGTTTAGCAGTCACTGAGTCATCATCAAGTCAGCCACTTCATGCTGATGCATCTGGTACGGTTCATGATGCACGGTAGAAAAGCACTCCTGTGGTAATCACAGGATGTGAGAACATATTAGTTGTGATCCCACTTATCCCTTATTATGTGAGTGAGCACTCTGGAACAAAAAAAACCAAAACGTTTAATTCAAGAAATCTGTTTCTTTCATTGCAAAAAAAAAAAAAAAACTGCCAAAGTATTATTTAGTACTCAAAGATATTTTTGGTGCAGAGTCGCTTACAGGAATGCAAAAGACACTGGATATTTTAGCTAAACTCGTTTAAATAGGTTATATGTGTGGTTGCGTAACCCTTGACCAAAAAGCCCATTCACTCCTATTTAACATTTGAATCAGAATTGAAGAAATTCCCTTAAGAAAAATGATGCTCATGAGAATAAAAAGTACTGGTAGAAAGTGTGCATGTAAATATGAAGTACACATAAACATAGAGGCTGAGGCTGATGTAGTCATGCCTCATTCATTTCATGAATCTTTTGAAGCCCACTCACTCACCACGACCTTCTCCTGCTTAAAACACATAGATGTATTAAATAAAACAGTAAGGCAGAGTAAGACTTAACCTGATTTAAAAGGATTTCTGCTGTGGTCAAAAAGACCAGATCTGACCCACAGACTAATGCCCGTGTAATGAAATCCTGTAAAAGTCTGTCATTGTGTTATACAGGTAGTACATTAGACTCTCCTTCAAAACGCAGACTGCCAGTTAAACCTGGCATATCTCACCAGCGATGCTTCCAGTGAAATGGCAGGAATGCTGCTGGCGTACAGACTTTCTCCAAGTGCGATTCTGCACCGACCTCGATAATTATCAGAAATTCGTGTGAAGTTTACAACAGGTCAGTGACAGCACAGGGAAGTACATTAACACCGATTTGTGCTTAAGCATATGCAAAAGGTATACAATGCATAATTAGCCTATTAATGCGCAAGTCTGATACTATAGCCATTAATTTATGTGACAGTGAAGCGCTTTTACCAAAGAAATGAGGCTAGACTGACAATAAATAAATAAATAAATAAAATGCATGAGTCATGGTCCAGGTCAAACTCACCTGAGCGCATCTTATTACCTGATAAATTGGCTGACAAGGACTCCCTGTGTGCTAAATATAAAATCTTTGCTTTCATAGATCACGGATTTAACAACTAAGAACTTCAGTTTCCTACCGTTTAGCTGGTTGTAGACCACATCCTCCAGCCTCTCCAGCCTCTGGAGAATTGACTGCCTGTCCACCAAGTTGGAAACTTTGCCATTCCTGGCTCGCAGCCTCTGGTCAGAAATACGCCCTATCTGGATGAGCTCCTCGGATCGGTCCTGGATCCTGCAGTACACCGAGAACAGTATAATCCCCACAAACACTAAGATGTTGACGGTCAGCAAAGTTTTGATTTTGCGTGCCACAGCCATGAAAGGAGAATATTGTCTGGCTGACTCAGTCAAGCCCGTCAAAAGCTCATGAGTGGTGGCCTCCTTTGTCACCTTACAGTGTGTCTTGCGGCGGGGTGATTTCTGTGCTCGCTGGAGAGAAGGTCAACTCGTGGAGACCCGAAGGGCTGGCAGATCCGTTCAGCACCACGGACAGCTCCGTAGTGGGACACCGCACCGGTCACATAGAACTTACAAGGTGGGAAATGTTAGTAGCGTCCCCGGAGCTCGGCTCCAACCAGCGAGCGATGCTTTTATGAGCTTCACTAGTCGACAAACAGCTGCACTCGCTTCACCTACATATTACAAGCGAGAAATGACGCCACGGGAGGCATTCATCCTCCCGAGCAGCCCCCGGCAGTTGCAAAACATCTCTCCTCCGCAACGTGGTAATTCGCCAGTTCCTTAGCATCAATATGTCTCGTCCATCGCGCAAGAAAAGCCCTGGTTTTGAAGCGTCACACAGCTCTCGCCGCTCTGTGGCATCTCCTTCCTCAAAGGCGTTGTGGTCACCCGATCCGTCCCGCTCTG